>NC_041387.1:564796861-564842204 GCF_002162155.2 Triticum dicoccoides | reverse complement strand
TGATATCCTTCTCCCGGACGGTAGAGGCCATCCACTTGCCTCCTGCTCCGGATCCGGACATTTTCATGAAACCTTTTTGGGCGGAGAAGACGAACGCCTGAGCGCT
Source organism: Triticum dicoccoides (assembly GCF_002162155.2). Classification (NCBI taxonomy): domain Eukaryota; kingdom Viridiplantae; phylum Streptophyta; class Magnoliopsida; order Poales; family Poaceae; genus Triticum; species Triticum dicoccoides. The sequence goes on along the minus strand of NC_041387.1, from coordinate 564,842,098 downwards.
AGGGCTTGAGCAAGAAGGAATGGATGAGCAGAGGAAGAAGGCGTGGGTGAAAGAGGGAGTTCTTATCCCCTTATAAAGGTATTAGAGATCCTGCGCCTCCCCACTTGCCCGGTAAATTCTCTTATTCCCAAGTGCCATGATTGAACGCACGGTTGGGTTACCCACACCCGTATTGATGAGAATCCCGCGTTGAGGGGACATGATCTCTGCTTCGACAAGACGTGCCGATAAAACCGCCTTGTGATATGTGCGGTGGCAGGTTGTCAAAAACGGTTCGAATAATGACCGTGCCGTGGCGTGATGTCACGCTATAAAAAGTTGTCAGCAGATTAGATTTGTGGAATATAGTACTCTCTATGGTGGTATGTGGAACTTGTTTTGCAGATCCGGACACGATTCTTGTGTTCAAAATCTTCAATGGAGTATCCGGAGAAGGAACCCGCCTTGCAATGCCGAAGACAATTTGCACGCCGGACTCATCATCATTGAAGCTTGGTTCAGGGGCTTCTGAGGGAGTCTAGGATTAAGGGGTCCTCGGACAGACGGACTATATACTTTGGTCGGACTATTGGACTATGAAGATACAAGATTGAAGACTTCGTCCCGTGTCCGGTTGGGACTCTCCTTTGCGTGGAAGGCAAGCTAGGCAATTCGGATATGTAGATCTCCTTCTCTGTAACCGACTCTGTGTAACGCTAGCCTCCTCCGGTGTCTATATAAACCGGAGGGTTTAGTCCATAGGACAACAACAATCATAATCATAGGCTAGCTTCTAGGGTTTAGCCTCTATGATCTCATGGTAGATCAACTCTTGTAATACTCATATCATCAAGATCAATCAAGCAGGAAGTAGGGTATTACCTCCATCGAGAGGGCCCGAACCTGGGTAAACATCGTGTCCCCCGCCTCGTGTTACCATTAGCCTTAGACGCACAGTTCGGGACCCCCTACCCGAGATCTCCTAGTTTTGACACCGACAACTATGTCAATAGGTTAGTACCAAAAAATGATATAAAATGACTATAAAATGATTTAAAACATCCAAGATTGATAATAAAAAAACATGGAATAATAAAAAATTATAGATACATTGGAGACGTATCAGGCGACATGATGGAATTCGAGTCCGTCGAACCAAGCTGACAGTTTTAATATGGCGTTTTGGTATGCCATCATTTTTGGGTCCTTCGCATCAAACTCTCCGCTGACTTGTGAAATTGCGAGGTTTGAATCACCACGCACCTCCAATCATTGTATTCCCATGGAGACAACCATACGAAGACCGTGCAGTAGCGCTGCATTATTAGAGTCCGTATACATGATTTGCAATACGTAGCGGACTGTGTCCCCAGTGGGGGATGTGAGGATTACGCCAGCCCCCAGTCCGACCAGCATTTTGGAGCCATCGAAGTACATGACCCAATTAGAATATGAGTTGTACTCTTTAGGGAGTTAGGCTTCCGTCCATTCGGCTATAAAGTCGGCCATTGCCTGGGATTTAATAGCCCGGCATGGCTTGTATATGATTTCGAATGGTAATAGCTCGATGGCCCACTTTGCTATGCGGCTAGTGGCATCCCTGTTATTAATGATGTCATTAAGTGGCACCTCGGATGCCACTGTGACCGAACACTCTTGAAAGTAGTGCTGAACTTTGTGAGACGCCATGAAGACTATGTAGGCTATCTTCTGATAGTGCGGGTATCGGGATTTGCAAGGTGTAAGGACCTCCGATACATAGTAAACTGTTTTTTGGGTGGGGAATTTATGTCCCTCCTCCCCACGCTCGACGACGAGGACGATGCTAACTACTTGGTTAGTTGCCAAAATGTATAATAACATAGGCTCTCCAATGCTAGGTGCGGCCAAGATTGGTTTGCTTGCAAGGAGGGCCTTTATTTCTTCCAATCCAGCTGTGGTTGCGTCCGTCCATTTGAAGTTATCAGTACGGCGTAGTAGCTTTTATAATGACAATGCCTTTTCTCCTAATTTGGAAATAAATCGGCTTTAAGCCGCGACACACCCGGCTAGTTTCTGGACCTGCTTTAGGTCTGTTGGCATGGCCAATTGTGACAGATCTTGGATTTTTGCTGGGATTGCCTCAATTCCTGTATGGGAAACAATGAACCCCAACAACTTTCTGGCTGGAACTCCAAAGACACATTTTTCCGGATTAAGCCAGATGTCGTATGTTCGGAGATTGTCGAAGGTGAGGCAAAGGTCGTCCACTAGTGACTCGACGTGTTCTGTTTTAATGACCATGTCATCCACGTATGCTTCAACTGTTTTTCCTATTTCCTTTTCCAGGCATGTTTGAATCATGCACTGGTAGGTGGCCCCGGCATTTTTGAGTCCGAAGGGCATAGTATTGAAGCAGAAGGGACCGTAAGGGGTGATGAATGCGGTTGGAGCTCCGTCCGATTCCTTCATCTGAATCTGATTGTATCCAAAATAGGCATCGAGGAAACACAATGAATCGTGTCCTGCAGTTGCGTTGATAATTGGTCAATGTGGGGCAATGGGAAAGGATCTTTGGGGCATGCCTTGTTGAGGTCCTTGAAGTCGACACACAAGCGCCATGATCTGTCCTTTTTAGGGACCATGACCAGATTGGCTAGCCAATCCGTATTTTTGATTTCCCTAATGAACCCAGCCTCTAGTAACTTAGCTAGCTCTTCTCCCATGGCTTGACGTTTGGGTTCGAAGAATCTCCGTAGTGTATGATTCACGGGTTTAAATTCCTTGATTATATTGAGACTGTGTTCGGCCAGTCTGCATGGGATGCCGGGCCTATATGAAGGATGCCAGCCGAAGATATCCCAATTATTGCGCAAGAATGCACATAGGGTGGCGTCCACTGCCGGATCCAGCTGTGCCCCGACGGATGCTGTTTTATTGGAGTCCGTCGGGTGTACTTGGAATTTTACTATTTCCTCGGTTGGCTTGAAAGAGGTGTACTTGGATATCTTATCAAGGATCACGTCATCCCTATCCACTGTAGCTCGTAGGGTGGTTAATTCTTCTTCCGCTAGGGCTTCAGACAGTGCCTCAAGGGCCAAGGACTTGGTCTTGTTTTCGACATGGAGAGCTTTGTCTAGGTCACTTGAGATTGTAATGATTCCATTAGGGCCAGGAATTTTGAGCTTCATGTACCCATAATGGGGTATGTCTTGAAAGCGTGAGAAGGCATCCCGATCGAGGATAGCGTGATAGCCGTTGTTAAAGGGGACCACGTGGAAGAGCAACTCTTCAGATCTGTAGTTCTCAGGTGTGCCGAACACCACATCTAGTTTGTTTTTTCCCGACCAGTGTGCCTCTTGACTGGAGATAATACCCCGAAAGGTGGTGTTACTTTGCTCGATGCGTGACCTATCCATCTGCATCTTATCGAGCGTGTCCTCATAGATGAGGTTAAGTCCACTACTGCCGTCCATGAGTACTTTGGTAAGCCAGAAACCATCAACAATGGAGTTTAGCACCAGGGCGGCAGGTGCCCGGACGGACCGAGACTTTGGTTTGTCTTCATCTATAAAGGTTATTGTTGTGCCGTTCCATGGGCAAAGTTTGGTAACTTGATGGACTTTGCGAGGTTGCGGAGTGCCCGTTTATGCAGGTTGTTAGAGGAGAAAGTCTCGAAGAGTGTCCGAACATTGAAGTTGACCTTCTCTGGTAAATATCCTTCTGGGGTTGTGGAGAGGGTTGACTCTCCACTTTTGGCTACCTGTGGGAGTATCCAGCATGCCCGGAGGTTATGGGTTGGGACTGTGTGCGGAGTAGTATCGATCGGGCAGGGTTTGTCCAATAGTTCGTCAAGAATGGACCTATGTCCCATGAAGGGTTGTTCTTCCCGCCCCGTAGCCCGATGGTCGGGTAACCCTCCGGGGTATATTCTTTTAGCCCGGGCCGCACTCTACGTCGAGGTAGCGGGCTCTAGTTGAGTTTTCTGGGCTCAACATATGCTTTCCATCACATAGTACTTTTGTACTACATGTGATAACTCCGTGAAGCTCTGTATTTGGAAGCGGTCGAGGGCATTCAATATCCCTTCATATGTGCAGTTACGATGGAAGACCGAAACTACGTCATCGTCCGAACATTCCTTGATCTTGTTTTTAACAAGCAGGAATCTGGCCCAAAAGTGGTGGATCGTTTCCTGGGGCTGCCGCCGCACATACATCAGGTCATATATATCTGGAGGACATGAGTTGCTTGGAGAGTATAGATTGTGGTGGTTGGGTGGATTGAATTTTAGATCCTATCCCACGTCCGTGTTCGGAGCCGGTATGGCTTCCTCAGTTACCGGTTTCGGGTCCGGCTAAGTGCGAAAGCTCTTGCGGCCCTGCCAGAAATCCAGAGTCCGGCGGGAGTAAAGTCCCTTCCAAAGGGGAAGTATCCGGCTCAGGGGATTTGGGGGCCCGAACATACTTGGTCCTCAATATGGGGGGGGGGGGTCGTCAGTGACCGGTTCCTCGATTATCGCCATGAAGTGGGTGACCAGTGGGTGATTAATTTCCCTCTGGTCAGGCTTGAGCCCGATTCGATCATAGTCCATTGAGACCCCCAGGGTAGCGATGCGGTCTAGCAGTTCGTTTAAGGACGAAATATCTGCCGGATCCAATTTTTTAGAGTGCTTGGGGACAATGCGAGGACGATGTCCCGCAGCCGTGAGAGGAGTTGCGGGCTTGATGGCCACGCATGCCCTCATGGTAAAACTGCCGAACCGGAGGGTCTGCCCTGAAGCCAGGCACCCTCCGGAAGTGATGTTGTTGCTGATGACTAGGCGAGCCATAGATCGCTTTTAGTAGATAGCACATCAGTGCTCTCAATGAAAGCACCAATGCCGGTGTCAAAACCGACAGATCTCGGGTAGGGGGGCCCAAGTTGTGCGTCTAAGGATCAATGGTAATAGGAGGCCAGGGGACACGATATTTACCCAGGTTCGGGCCCTCATAATGGAGGCAAAACCCTACTCCTACTTGATTATGATTGTCGAATATGAAGATTACAAGAGTTGATCTACCTCGAGATCGTAATGGCTAACCCTAAATGTCTAGCATGCGAGGGTTCCAATGATGGTGTAAAAGGTTGCCCCCTATAGACTAACCCCTCCAGTTTATATACACACCGGAGGGGGTCTATGGATTGTACAAAGTTAGTTTATCATGGAAGGAAACCTTCGGACTCTATTCTTGCCGTCCACATGTTGAGAAGTCCCATCCGGACACGGTAGATGATCTTCAACTTGATCCCGTACGGCCCATGCAGCCCGGCCCATACTCCTAGGACAGATATCTGAGGACCCCTGAATCCAGGACTCCCTCACCCACTTAGTTTCTTTTTGAGCATTCATAAACGTATAACTCTAGTGCATCCGTTGCATGGCAATACCTACTCACTCACACCGATATTTATTGATGGGCATGTCCATAGCCGGTTGATACGCCTAGTTGATGTGAGACTATCTCCTTCTTTTTGTCTTCTCCACAACCACCCTTCTATTCCACCTATAGTGCAATGTCCATGCTCACACTCATGTATTGCGTAAAGATTGAAAAAGTTTGAGAACATCAAAAGTATGAAACAATTGCTTGGCTTGTCATCGGGGTTGTGCATGATTTAAATATTCTATGTGATGAAGATAGAGCATAGCCAGACTATATGATTTTGTAGGGATAACTTTCTTTGGCCTTGTTATTTTGAGAAGACATGATTTCTTTATTAGTATGATTGAAGTATTATTGTTTGTATGTCAATATTAAAGTTTTTTTGAATCTTATGGATCTGAATATTCTTGCCACAATAAAGAAGATTACATTGATAAATATGTTGGGTAGCATTCCACATCAAAAATATTGTTTTTATCATTTACCTACTCGAGGACGAGCAGGAATTAAGCTTGGGGATGTTTGATACGTCTCCAATGTATCTATAATTTTTGATGTATTCATGCCATGTTTATAATATTTTTACATGATTTTGGTAAGATTTGGTTAGAACTAACCCGGACTAACGCTGTTTTCAGCAGAACTACTGTGGTGTTGTTTTTGTGGAGAAATAAAAGTTCTCGAAATGCGCTGAAAATCAACGGAGATTTTTTCTAGAAAATATAAAAAATACTGGAACGAAGAGTTACCGGAGGGGAGTCCCGTAGGCCCCACGAGGGTGGAGGGCGCGCCCGCTGCCTCGTGAACTCCCTGTGGGGCCTCCTGATTTGTTCTCGATGCCAACCTCTCCTATAAATCCCCAAACCTCCAGAACATAACCTAGATCGGGAGTTGCCGCAAGCCTCTATAGCCACGAAAAACCAATCGGCACCCTGTTCCGGCACCCTGCCGGAGGGGGGAACCATCACCGGTGGCCATCTTCATCATCCTGGCACCCTCCATGATGAGGAGGGAGTAGTTCACCCTCGGGGCTGAGGGTATGTACCAGTAGCTATGTGTTTGATCTCTCTCTCTCTCTCTCTCATGTTCTTGGCACGATCTTGATGTACCGCGAGCTTTTCTATTATAGTTGGATCTTATGATGTTTCTCCCCCTCTACCTTCTTGTAACGGATTGAGTTTTCCCTTTGAAGTTATCTTATCGGATTGAGTCTTTAAGGATTTGAGAACACTTGATGTATGTCTTGCGTGGGATACCCGTGGTGACAATAGGGTATTCTATTGATTCACTTGATGTATGTTTTGGAGATCAACTTGCGGGTTCCGTGACCTTGGGTATCTATGCATAGGGGTTGGCACACGTTTCCGTCTTGACTCTTCGGTAGAAACTTTGGGGCACTCTTTGAAGTTCTTTGTGTTGGTTTGAATAGATGAATCTGAGATTGTGTGATGCATATTGTATAATCATACCCGCGGATACTTGAGGTGACATTGGAGTATCTAGGTGACATTAGGGTTTTGGTTGATGTGTGTCTTAAGGTGTTATTTTACTACGAACTCTAGGGCTGTTTGTGACACTTATAGGAATAGCCCAATGGATTGATCGGAAAGAATAACTTTAAGTGGTTTCGTACCCTACCTTAATCTCTTCGTTTGTTCTTCACTATTAGTGACTTTGGAGTGACTCTTTGTTGCATCTTGAGGGATAGTTATATGATCCAATTATGTTATTATTGTTGAGAGAACTTGCACTAGTGAAAGTGTGAACCTTAGGCCTTGTTTCGAAGCATTGCAATACCGTTTTCGCTCACTTTTGTTACTTGCTACCTTGCTGTTTTTATATTTTCAGATTATAAAAACCTATATCTACCAGCCATATTGCACTTGTATCACCATCTGTTCACCGAACTAGTGCACCTATACAATTTACCATTGTATTGGGTGTGTTGGGGATACAAGAGACTCTTTGTTATTTGGTTGCAGGGTTGTTTGAGAGAGACCATCTTCATCCTACGCCTCCCACGGATTGATAAACCTTAGGTCATCCACTTGAGGGAAATTTGCTACTGTCCTACAAACCTCCGCACTTGGAGGCCCAACAATGTCTACAAGAAGAAGGTTGTGTAGTAGACATCATGGACCCAAGCTTGAAACTAAGTGCTTCTACTGCAAAGGGAGTTGTCACTGGAAGCGGAACTTCCCTAGGTATTTGGGGGATAAGAAGGATGGCAAAGTGAACAAAGGTATATTTGACATACATGTAATTTATGTGTTCCTTACTAATGTTCGTAGTAGCGCCTGAGTATTTGATACTGGTTTGGTTGCTCATATTTGTAACTCGAAACAGGAGCCGCATAATGAATGAAGATTGACTAAGGATGAGGTGACGATGCGCGTCGGGAAGGGTTCCAAGGTCGATGTGATCGCCGTCAGCATGCTACCTCTACATCTACCTTCGGGATTAGTTTTAGACCTCAATAATTGTTATTTGGTGCCCGCGTTGAGCATGAACATTATATCTGGATCTTGTTTATTGCGAGACGGTTATTCATTTAAGTCAGAGAATAATGGTTGTTCTATTTATATGAATAATATCTTTTATGGTCATGCACCCTTGAAGAGTGGTCTATTCTTGTTGAATCTCGATTGTAGTGATACACATATTCATAATATTGATGCCAAAAGATGCAAAGTTGATAATGATAGTGCAACATATTTGTGGCATTGCCGTTTAGGTCATATTGGTGTAAAGCGCATGAAGAAACTCCATGCAGATGGGATTTTGAAATCACTTGATTATGAATCATTTGATCCTTGCGAACCATCCCTCATGGGCAAGATGGCTAAAACTCCGTTCTCCGGAACAATGGAGTGAGCTAATGAATTATTGGAAATAATACATACTGATGTATGCAGTCCGATGAGTGTTGAGGCACACGACGGGTATCATTATTTTCTGACCTTCACAAATGATTTGAGTAGGTTTAGGTATATCTACTTAATGAAACACAAGTCTGAAACATTGGAAAAATTCAAAGAATTTCAGAGCGAAGTGAAGAATCATCGTAACAAGAAAATAAAGTTTCTACGATCTGATCGTGGAGGCGAATATTTGAGTTACGCATTTGGCCTTCATTTAAAACAATGTGGAATTGTTTCACAACTCACGCCACCTGGAACACCACAACGTACTGGTGTGTCCGAACGTCGTAACCGTACTTTATTAGATATGGTGCAATCTATGATGTCTCTTACCAAATTACCACTATCATTTTGGGGTTATGCATTAGATACAACCAAATTCACATTAAATAGGGCACCATCTAAATCCGTTGAGATGACAACGTATGAACTGTGGTTTGGCAAGAAACCTAAGCTGTCATTTGTTAAAGTTTGGGGTTGTGACACTTATGTCAAAAGGCTTCAGCCTGATACGCTCGAACCCAAATCGGAGAAGTGTGTCTTCATAGGATACCCTAAGGAAACAATTGGGTACACCTTCTATAATAGATCCAAAGGCAAGATATTTGTTGCTAAGAATGGATCCTTTCTAGAGAAGGAGTTTCTCTCGAAAGAAATGAGTGGGAGGAAAGTAGAACTTGATAAGGTAATTGTACCTTCTCTCGAATTGGGAAGTAGCACATCAGAGAAAACCATTCCCATGATGCCTACACCACTAGAGAGGAAGCTAATGATGATGATCATGAAACTTCAGATCAAGTTACTACTGAACCTCGTAGGTCGACCAGAGCACGACCGGCACCAGAGTGGTATGGTAATCCTGTCCTGGAAGTCATGTTAATAGACCAAGGCGAACCTACGAACTATGAAGAAGCTATGATGAGCCCAGATTCCGATAAATGGCTTGAGGCCATGAAATCTGATATAGGGTCCATGTATGAGAACAAAGTGTGGACTTTGGTGGATTTGCCCGATGATTGGCAAGACATAGAGAATAAATGTATTTTCAAGAAGAAGACTAGCGCTAATGGTAACATTACTGTATACATGATACGTCTCCAACGTATCTATAATTTTTGATTGTTCCATGCTGTTATATTATCATTCTTGGATGTTTTACAATCAATTTATAGTCATTTTATACCATTTTTTGGTACTAACCTATTGACATAGTGCCCAGTGCCAGTTGCTATTTTCTGCATGTTTTTTACATCGCAGGAAATCAATATCAAACAGAGTCCAAATGCAAGAAACTCCTTGAGGATTTTTTTGGGCCAGAAGAAAGCCAATGGGCCAAGGAAGCACATGAGGGGCTGCTCGAGGGGAGCAGCACCCACCAGGGCGTGTCAGGAGGCCCAAGCCCGCCCAGGTGGGTGTTGCCCACCTCGGGTGCCCCCCAAACTGCCTCTTTGCTCTATAAATACCCAAATATTCCAGAAACCCTAGAGGAGTCAAAGAAATATTGATCTAGCCGCCATAGAGTCCGGAACCACCAGATCTATCGTGGAAAGGTCACGGTAGATGTCCTAGCAAAAGGACTTAGTCGTGGAGCCATCGCAACTAGGTAACTTAAAGGGGTTAAATGGGACAAAGGACACGAGAATTTATATCGGTTTGGCCCCTTGCGGTGAAGGTAAAGACCTAATCCAGTTTGAGGTGGTATTGCTAATGTCTCGATTACTAGGGAGCGAATCCGCTTGACCTAGCTTTCGATCTGTTGTTTCTTGCCCTGAAACGCCGCCGGGTCGTCCCTTTATATACGCAGGTTGATACCCAGTGGATCACGGAGTCCCGACCGACTCATAGATAACGTGTCCGGCTCGGTGACTATCTTTACATGCCTTACAATACAAGTCTTGACATATATGGTGGTTTACCCCTACGGGCCTTAAGTCACCTTTGGGCCTTGGGCCCTTAACTAAACCGCCATCTTTAATATCCTCATGGGCTTCATATGATGAATCGCCATATGTATAACCCGGCCCCTCCTGGGCGGGTCATACCTAATAGTTATATCCCCAACATTAGGCCCCAGATTGATTTGAACTGGTTCATGTTAATCTTCAATATTTAGAAAACATCTTCCCTTCTTCATTTGTGTAAGAGTTCATCACCCGCCATGACGTCATCTTCTAGATTTGTGATAACCCGCCATGACGTCACCTGCCATTAATTCACACAGTATCCAACATATGTCAACGGATCTTTACCTTAATAACTATCCCAAGAATCGAGGCGCCTGGGCAGCTGGATAATCATGTTTTGGCCTCCTCTTTTTCGCGCCCACTTATTAGCCTTCTCCTTATAAATAGTCACGACCGGCCTCTTCTCATTCTCCCCCTTTCCATCGTCTTCCTCCTCTCACGACTCTTTGCCACTCGAGCTCTGCCGCCACCGCGAAGCACCTTGTCCTCCTCGTCCTTGGCCGTTGCATAAACATGTGTTGGACTAGAGTACACCCGCGCTCCACCACAGTCGGATATGCATCTGTAAGTGCTCCTCCTCCAACGCTTCAGATTGCATTAGGGTTTCGGCTGTTCTTCGTGTTCTTCGTAGTACTTTCCTAGTTCTTCCATCGTAGCACCCTTTGATCTAAAAACGGCATAGAACTTGTGCGTTAGTGGTTTTGTCTTTGCCTTCAATACCAGCGGACCCCTTTTCCTTGAAAAGGGATCTCATTAGAGCTTATGAACTCCCCTGTACTGGTTTTAGGTCTTGATTTATCTTCTTTTTCTGAACTGCCGCTTATCTGAAATAATAATTGTTATCTGTGAAACCTGTTTGTACGGTACTTAGCAAAAAACTGCATTTTGATAGATCCACCTAGTCATGGTGGCTCATATCACTGGCTGTAGTTAATTGCAATGCTCAACAGATTTCTCTTTTGATAGACATCAAAGTGCTCATGGCGGCTTAGATAACCTGTTGTAATTAGTCATATACCATTAGGCCCATTTTTAAGCCGCCATTTGAATATGTGCTGTAATACTTTCCGCTCGGCTTAATTTGAACCGGCAAACTTTGTTCTTTTCCCTTTTTAGGCTTCCTTCATAATGCCGCCTAAAACAACCACTTCTTGTAACTGGGTTCCTTCCATTGTCACGGAAAACACTCTTCAAGACTTTGTGAAAACTGGTTACTTGCCAAAGAAGTCTGTCATGTCTTACCACGCCCCAAGCCGGAAGAAGAGAAACCTCAGCCCAAGGAAGGCGAAGTCATTGTCTTCACTGATCATATGAACTGGGGCTTCTCACCGCCCGGCTCTAAATTTTTCCGGGACGTTCTGCACTTTTTCAACCTTCATCCTCAAGACATCGGACCCAATTCCGTGTCCAACATATGCAACTTCCAAGTGTTATGCGAAGTCTGCCTTCAAGAGGAGCCCACTGTGGAGTTATTCAGAGAGTACTTCTATTTGAACCGGCAAAATGAGTACTCAAACGAACCCAGTCTGGAGCTTGGTGGAATCTCAATTCAGCATAGGAGGGATGTTATCTTCCCTTACGCCCACCTGTCGAGTCACCCCAAAGACTGGAACCAGACCTGGTTCTACTGCAAGGATACCTCTCCGGCTGACGAGAACCAGCTGCCCGGCTTTCGCGCCCTGCATCTTGAATCAAACCATCCTATTCCTGACAAGCTGTCAGCTGCTCAACGCAAGAAACTCGCCCCTACCTTTGCCAAGGTCAAGGCTCTGTTGGGAAACAGCCTAACTGGCATTGACTTGGTTCGATGCTGGGTTTCATGGCGGCTCATTCCCTTAAGCCGCCGCTCTGGCTTAATGTGTGCCTACACGGGTGAGAAAAAGGATCCACTGCGCCACAGCTCTGAGGACTTAACTGGCGGCGCCATCAATGAGATGACAAAGTCTCTTCTACATGAAAGCCTGGTAGACTACAGCAAGGCGGGTCTAAGCCCTTTCTGCAAATCTAACACAGCACCCGAAGTAAGCCGCCAAATTACTTATTTTACCTTCATCCTTAAATACTTTGTTATAACTCATCCTTGATGATTTTCATAGGCTGGTGATGATTTCTGGAAGAAAGAGTATGATCCTGAAGCTGCCAAGAGAGCCAGGAAGGCTAAGAAAGCCGCCAAGAGATCCACCAAAAAGAGGGGAAAGAAACCCAGTGCTTCTGAATTTCTTCAACTAGACGACACCTCTGAGTCGAAGGTAGCCCTTGATTCTCTTGGCTCCTTTTTCAACTATCTTATTGACACACACACTATCATCAGGATGACATGGGAACGAGTCAGGCGGTTGAAGAAGAGGTGACTATCATTTCCTCTGACTCTGAGCCCTTGCCAAGACAAAAAATTCAAAGAGTAACCCGGAAAGTAAGCTTTTCACACCCCTTAGTTCAGTGCAAAGATGAATAAGTCGGTCGAAGATCCAAAAGTCAATGAGCCGGAGCAGCAGACCCCAGCGCCTGAAATCTCCATCCCTCAATCATCTGAGTCGGTTCTTTATATTCCATCAACGACTCCTACACCTCCTGTTGATCAAGTCTGTGACGACACTTTGAATCCTGAAGCACCAAGCCCTGTCAAGACGGTCGACGCACAAGGCGATGATGTAATGATCACCAAGACCGGCTTTAAAGAGCCGAGAATACCTACTGTCCTAGCCAAGCACTCCGCCAAGGAAGAACATTTTGATCAGCGCAAAGGGCGATTTGATGTCGCCAATTATTCTCAACCGAGCATTGGTGAAATATACTCTGGGTTTCTCTGTCAAGTACAAAGTAGCCATGAGCTTGAAGTTGACATGGTGAAGCAAATGCACCAAAAATTTGAGGTATAGGCCCCACCATTCTTTAAGTTATGCATATCCCGCCAGCCCCCAAGTTTACTGCTTATTTTGAATATGTTGTAGACTTGATCACCATGAACATGAATAACAACCTATGAAACAATCCTTTCAAAATCCGGCTTAAAGCTTCCGGTTTAAAATAGATATGTCCTGATTAGTACTGAACTCGTCACCCCAAAGGGTCGGTTAATCTGTATGAATGAGGCGGTCCTTCGTACTCTTGAACACAGTACTGATATGTCTCCAACGTATCTATAATTTTTTGATTGTTCCATGCTATTACCTGTTTTGGATGTTTATGGGCTTTACTTTACACTTTTATATCATTTTAGGGACTAACCTACTAACTGGAGGCCCAACCTGAATTGTTGTTTTTTTGCCTATTTTAGTGTTTTGAAGAAAAGGAATATCAAACGGAGTCCAAACGGAATGAAACCTTCGAGAGCGATCTTTTTGGAACAAACGCAATCCAGGAGACTTGGAGTGGACGTCAAGCAGCGAACGAGGCGGCCATGAGGGTGCCCGGCGCGCCCTAAGGGGGTGGGCATGCCCCCCCACCCTCGTGGTCCCCTTGTGGCTCAACCGACCTACTTCTTCCTCCTATATATATCCACGTACCCTGAAAACATCCAGGAGCACCACGAAAAACTATTTCCATCGGTGCAACCTTCTGTATCCGCGAGATCCCATCTTGGAGCCTTCGCTGGCGCTCCGCCGGAGGGGGAATCGACCATGGAGGGCATCTACATCATCTCTAAGGCCTTTCCGATGAGTTGTGAGTAGTTTACCATAGACCTTCGGGTCCATAGTTATTAGCTAGATGGCTTCTTCTCTCTCTTTGAATCTCAATACAAAGTTCTCCTCGATCTTCTTGGAGATCTATTCGATGTAACTCTTTTTGCGGTGTGTTTGTCGAGATTCGATGAATTGTGGGTTTATAATCAAGTTTATCTATGAGAAATAATTGAATCTTCTCTGAATTCTTTTATGTATGATTGGTTATCTTTGCAAGTCTCTTCGAATTATCAGTTTGTTTTGGCCCACTAGATTGATCTTTCTTGCAATGGGAAAGTTCTTAGCTTTGGGTTCAATCTTGCGGTGTCCTTTCCCAGTGACAACAGGGGCAGCAAGGCACGTATTGTATTGTTGCCATCGAGGATAAAAATATGGGGTTTATATCATATTGCTTGAGTTTATCCATCTACATCATGTCATCTTTCTTAATGGGTTACTCTGTTCTTATGAACTTAATACTCTAGATGCAGGCAGGAGTCGGTCGATGTGTGGAGTAATAGTAGTAGATGCAGAATCGTTTTGATCTACTTGTTGCAGACGTGATGCCTATATACATGATCATGCCTAGATATTCTCATAACTTTGCACTTTTCTATAAATTTCTCGACAGTAATTTGTTTACCCACCGTAATACTTATGCTATCTTGAGAGAAGCCACTAGTGAAACCTATGCCCCCAGGGTCTATCTTTTATCATATAAGTTTTCAATCTACTTTTATTTGCATCTTTTACTTTCCAATCTATATCATAAAAATACCAAAAATATTATTATCTCTATCAGAACTCACTTTCGCAAGTTACCGTGAAGGGATTGACAACCCCTTTATCGCGTTGGTTGCGAGGTTCTTGTTTGTTTGTGTAGGTGCGTGGGACTTTTGAGGAGCCTCGTACTAGATTGATACATTAGTTCTCAAAAACTGAGGGAAATACTTACGCTACTTTGCTACATCACCCTTTCCTCTTCAAGGGAAAACCAATGCAGTGCTCAAGAGGTAGCAAGAAGGATTTCGGGTACCGTTGCCGGGGAGGTCTTCGCTCAAGTCAAGACATACCAAGTGCCCATCACAAACTCATCTCTCTCGCATTACATTATTTGCACTTTCTTTTTCTCTCCCCCACTTCACCCTTGCTGTTTTATTCGCCTTCTCTTTCCCAATATCCTCTCTCTTTCGCTTGCCTTCTTGTGTGCTTCTGTGTTGGATTGTTTGTCACAATGCCTCAAGATAATACTGAATTGTGTGACTTTTCCAATACCAATAATAATGATTTCTTTAGCACTTCGATTGCTCCTCTTAATGATGCTGAATCTTGTGAAATCAATGCTGCTTTGTTCAATCTTGTTATGAAAGATCAATTCTTCGGCCTTCCTAGTGAAGATGCCACTACTCATCTAAACAACTTTGTTGATTTCTGTGATATGAAAAAGAAGAAAGATACGTATAATGATATTGTTAAATTGAAGTTATTTCCATTTTCACTTAGAGATCGTGCTAAAACTTGGTTTTCGTCTTTGCCTAAGAATAGTATTGATTCAAGCAATAAGTGCAAAGATGCTTTTATCTCTAAGTATTTTCCTCCCGCTCAGATCATCTCTCTTAGAAACGACATTATGAATTTTAAACAACTTGATCATGAGCATGTTTCCCAACCTTGGGAAAGAATGAAATTAATGATTCGCAATTGCCCTACTCATGGTTTGAACTTATGGATGATCATACAATTTTTTTATGTCGGATTGAATTTTGCTTCTAGAAATCTTTTAGTTTCGGCCACGGGAGGCACTTTTATGGAAATCACCTTAGGAGAAGCTACTAAACTCCTTGATAACATTATGGTTAATTATTCTCAATGGCACACCGAAAGATCTACTAGTAAAAAAGTACATGCTATAGAAGAAATTAATGTTTTGAGTGGAAAGATGGATGAACTTATGAATTATTTGCTACTAAGAGTTCTCCTATTGATCCCAATTATATGCCTTTGTCTACTTTGATTGATAATAATAATGAATCTATGGATGTGAATTTTGTTGGTAGGAATAATTTTGGTAACAACGCGTATAGAGGAAACTTTAATCCTAGGTCGTTTCCTAGTAATTCCTCTAATAATTATGGTAATTCCTAGAACAACTCTTATGGAAATTTTAATAAGATGCCCTCTGATTTTGAGAATAGTGTTAAAGAATTTATGATCTCTCAAAAGAATTTCAATGCTCTGCTTGAAGAAAAATTGCTTAAAGTTGATGAATTGGCTAGGAACATTGATAGACTTTCGCTTGATGTTGATTCTTTGAAACTTAGATCTATTCCACCTAAGCATGATATCAATGAGTCTCTCAAAGCCATGAGAATTTCCATTGATGAGTGCAAAGAAAGAACCGCTAGGATGCGTGCTAAGAAAGATTGCTTTATAAAAGCGTGTTCTTCTAGTTTCCATGAAAATAATGATGGGTATCTAAAAGTTATTGATGTGTCCCCCATTAAATCTTTGTTTTGTAATATGAATCTTGATAATGATGGGACTGGAGATCAGTCAACTTTAGTTAAAAGGCGTCCCAATGATTCGGAGTTTTTAGATCTTGATGCTAAATTTGGTGAAAGTGGGATTGTAGAGGTCAAAACTTTAAATAGCATTGAACCCACCATTATGGATTTCAAGGAATTTAATTATGATAAATGTTCTTTAATAGATTGTATTTCCTTGTTGCAATCTGTGTTGAATTCTCATTATGCTTATAGTCAAAATAAGGCTTTTACCAAACATATTGTTGATGCCTTGATGCAATCTTATGAAGAAAAACTTGAATTGGAAGTCTCTATACCTAGAAAACTTTATGGTGAGTGGGAACCTACTATAAAAATTAAAATTAAAGATCATGAATGCTATGCTTTGTGTGATTTGGGTGCTAGTGTTTCCACGATTCCGAAAACTTTATGTGATGTGCTAGGTTTCCATGATTTTGATGATTGCTCTTTAAACTTGCACTTTGCAGATTCCACCATTAAGAAACCTATGGGAAGGATCAATGATGTTCTTTTTGTTTCAAATAGGAATTATGTGCCCGTAGATTTTATCGTTCTTGATATAGATTGCAATCTTTCATGTCCTATTATTCTTGGTAGACCTTTCCTTAGAACAATTGGTGCAATTATTGATATGAAGGAAGGGAATATTAGATTCCAATTTCCATTAAGGAAAGGGATGGAACACTTTCCAAGAAAGAAAGTCAAATTACCTTATGAATCTATCATGCGAGCAACTTATGAATTAAATACCAAAGATGGCAATACTTAGATCTATTCTCGCTTTTATGCCTAGCTAGGGGCATTAAACGATAGTGCCTGTTGGGAGGCAACCCAATTTTATTTTGGTTTCTTGCTTTTTGCTTCTGCTTAGTAATAAATATTCCATCTAGCCTCTGTTTAGATGTGGTTTTATATTTTAATTAGTGTTTGTGCATAGTAGAACCTATAGACTAACCTGCGGTGATAGTTAATTTGATTCTGCTGAAAAACAGAAACTTTTGCGCGCACAAGAATAATTTTAATAAAGCACAGGTGATTTTGCGTTGATTCTTTTTGCAGTAGATCAATAGACAAATTTCCCAGGACTTCCTATTTTGGTAGGAGTTTTAGAGTTCCAGAAGTATTCAGGAGTTACAGATTGCTACAGATTGTTCTATTTTTGACAGATTCTGTTTTCCGTGTGTTGTATGCTTATTTTGATGCATCTATGGCTAGTATCGGGGGGGGGGGGTATGAAACATAGAGAAGTTGGAATACAGTAGGTTGAACACCAATATAAATAAAGAACGAGTTCGTTACAGTACCTTATGTGGTGGTTTTTCTTTCTTGCACTAACGGAGCTTATGAGATTTCCTGTTGAGTTTTGTGTTGTGAAGTTTTCAAGTTTTGGGTAAAGATTTGATGGACTATGGAATAAGGAGTGGCAAGAGCCTATTCTTGGGGATTCCCATGGCACCCCAAGATATTCAAGGACAACCAAAAGCCTAAGCTTGGGGATGTCCCGGAAGGCATCCCCTCTTTCGTCTTCGTCTATCGGTAACTTTACTTGGAGCTATATTTTTATTCACCACATGATATGTGTTTTGCTTGGAGCGTCTTGTATGATATGAGTCTTTGATTTTTAGTTTACCGCAATCATCTTTTCTGTACACACCTTTTGGGAGAGACACACTTGATTTGGAATTTATTATAATACTCTATGTGCTTCACTTATATCTTTTGAGCTAGATAGTTTTGCTCTAGTGCTTCACTTATATATTTTAGAGCACGGCGGTGGCTTTATTTTGTAGAAATTGTTGATCTCTCATGCTTCACTTATATTATTTTGGGAGTCTTTCAGAACAACATGGTATTTGCTATGGTTATAAAATTGGTCCTAGAATGATGGGCATCCAAGTTGGGTATAATAAACACTATCATAGAAAGTGAATTGGATGCTATGATCAATTTGATGCTTGATAATTGTTTTGAGATATGAGGATGGTGATATTAGAGTCATGCTAGTGGATTGATTATGAATTTAAGGAATACTTGTGTTGAAGTTTGTGATTCCCGTAGCATGCACGTATGGTGAACCGCTTTGTGATGAAGTTGGAGCACAATTTATTTATTCATTCTCTTCCTTATGAGTGACGGTCGGGAACGAGCAATGGTCTTTTCCTACCAATCTATCCGCCTAGGAGCATGCGTGTAGTACTTTCTTTTCAATGACTTGTAGATTTTTGCAAGAAGTATATGAGTTCTTTATGACTAATGTTGAGTCCATGGATTATACGCACTCTCACCCATCCACCATTGCTAGCCTCTCTTGTGCCGCGCAACTTTCGCGGGTACCATACACCCACCATATACCTTCCTCAAAACAACCACCATACCTACCTATTATGGCATTTCCGTAGCCATTCCGAGATATATTGCCATGCAACTTTCCACCGTTCTGTTTATTATGACACGCATCATCATTGTCATATTGCTCTTTGCATGATCATGTAGTTGACATCGTATTTGTGGCAAAGCCACCTTCATAATTCTTTCATACATGTCACTCTTGATTCATTGCATATCCCGGTACACCGCTGGAGGCATTCATATAGAGTCATATTTTGTTGTAAGTAATCTTGAGTTGTAAGTAAATAAAAGTGTGATGATCTTCATTATTAGAGCATTGTCCCAAGTGAGGAAAGGATGATGGAGACTATGATTCCCTCACAAGTCAGGATGAGACTTCGGACTTACAAAAAAAGAGAGGCCAAAGAAGCCCAAATAAAAAAAGAGGCCAAAGAAGCCCACCAAATAAAAAAGGAAAAAAATAAAAAATAGAAAGAAAAAAAAAGAAAAAAATGAGAGAAAAAAGAGAGAAGGGACAATGCTAGTATCTTTTTTCCACACTTGTGCTTCAAAGTAGCACCATGATCTTCATGATAGAGAGTCTCCTATATTGTCACTTTCATATACTAGTGGGAATTTTTCATTATAGAACTAGGTTTGTATATTGCAATGATGGGCTTCCTCAAAATGCCCTAGGTTTTCATGAGCAAGCAAGTTGGATGCACACCCATTTAGTTTATTTTGTTGAGCTTTCATACATTTATAGCTCTAGTGCATCCGTTGCATGGCAATCCCTACTCACTCACATTGATATCTATTAATGGGAATCGCCATAGCCCGTTGATACGACTAGTTGATGTGAGACTATCTTCTCCCTTTTTGTCTTCTCCACAACCACCATTCTATTCCACATATAGTGTTATGTCCATGGCTCATGCTCATGTATTGCGTGAAAGTTGAAAAAGTTTGAGAATACTAAAGCATGAAACAATTGCTTGGCTTGTCATTGGGGTTGTACATGCTTAAATACTATGTGTGATGAAGATAGAGCATAGCCAGACTATATGATTTTTTAGGGATAGCTTTCTTTATCCATGTTATTTTGAGAAGACAAGATTACTTTGTTAGTATGCTTGAAGTATTATTGTTTTTATGTCAATATGAACTTTTATTTTGAATCATTTGGATCTGAACATTCATGCCACAATAAAGAAAATTACATTGAGAAATATGCTAGGTAGCATTCCACATCAAAATTTTTGTTTTCATCGTTTACCTACTCAAGGACGAGCAGGAATTAAGCTTGGAGACGCTTGATACGTCTCCAACGTATCTATAATTTTTGATTGTTCCATGCTATTATATTACCCGTTTTGGATGTTTATAGGCTTTACTTTAAACTTTTATATCATTTTTGGGACTAACCTACTAACCGGAGGCCCAGCCCGAATTGCTGTTTTTTGCCTATTTTAGTGTTTCGAAGAAAAGGAATATCAAACGGAGTCCAAACGGAATGAAACCTTTGGGAGCGGTCTTTTTGGAACAAACGCAATCTAGGAGACTTGGAGTGGACGTCAAGCAGCCAACAGGGCGGCCACGAGGGTGCCCGGTGAGGGAGTCGTGGATAAGGGGGTATCCGGACAGCTGCACTATATACTTTTGCCGGACTATTGGACTATGAAGATACAAGACAGAAGACTTCATCCCGTGTCCGGATGGGACTCTCCTTGGCGTGGAAGGCAAGCTTGGAGATCCGGATATAGAGCTCCTTCTCTGTAAACCGACTCTATGTAACCCTAGCCCGCTCCGATGTCTATATAAACCGGAGGGTTTAGTCCGTAGGACGGATGATCATCATCAATCATACCATAGGCTAGCTTCTAGGGTTTAGCCTCTCCGATCTCGTGGTAGATCAACTCTTGTAATACTCATATCATCAAGATCAATCAAGCAGAATGTAGGGTATTACCTCCATCGAGAGGGCCCGAACCTGGGTAAACATCGTGTCCCCAGTCTCCTGTTACCATTAGCCTTAGACGCACAGTTCGGAACCCCCTACCCGAGATCCGCCGGTTTTGACACCAACATTGGTGCTTTCATTGAGAGTTCCTCTGTGCCGTCGCTACAAGGTTAGATGGCTTCTCCAACCTTCAACCATGCAGTCTTGGGAGAGACTTATCTCCCAGATAGATCTTCGTGTTCGGCGGCTTCACACTGCGGGCCAATTCGCTTGGCCATCTGGAGCAGATCGATAACTACGCCCCCGGCCATCAGGTCAGGTTTGGAAACCTAGACTACACCGCCGACGTCCGCGGAGACTTGATCTTCGACGGATTCGGACTTGTGTTAGGAGCGCAGAACAATCATGATGTGCACGACCTAGATCGGCAGTCGGACAGTATTCGGAACATCGGACCTGCCACCGCTCCGGACATTGTTCCAGAGCAGGTCGTGCCTTCCGAGGGCGGATGGATGGACCCCGCCCCGAAGGCCGCATCCTCATTGGTGTTGGAGCCGAACACAGACTCCTCTCTCCAGGAAACCTGTACCTCCGGACCTCCGGACTCGTCTCCGGTAGTGTGTTCCGGACCACGCGCGCCCGTGCCCATCGAATCTAATTGGGCTCCAGTCATGGAGTTCGCCGCCGCGGATATCTTTCAGCACTCACCCTTCGGAGACGTGCTGAATTCATTAAAGTCTCTCTCTTTGTCAGGAGACTCCTGGCCGAGCTATGTCTGGCCCGTGTGGGATACAGAAGACGAAGAAAATCGCAACCCACCTGCCACCCACTTTATAGCCATTGTCGACAACCTAACAGACATGCTTGACATCTCCCCCAATAACATCGATGGTATGGACACTGATGCAGGGGAAGATCTGGAACCACCGCCCACGCGGCGCTGGACTGCCACTTCATCATACGACGTCTACATGGTGGACACACCCAAAGAGGACAATAGTGACAACAAGGATATAGCGGAGGATAAACCCCTCGGGCAAAAGCAGAAACGACGGCGTAAGCGCTGCCTTAGGTCCAGTCACATCAAAAATAGCGATAACAATCCAAAACAGGATGACACTCCGGTTGATTTCGAAGGCAACAACGACCATAGGGATCCAGCGATGGAGCAGGATAAACCAAGTCAGGCTGAACACAGCCCGGAGCAGACGCCCGATTTAGAGGGCCGAACTCATCATGCTACCTCCAAAGAAGCTAACAGTCCGGTTGACGATGCGTTCATCATCCCGGAAGAACATTCCAAGCAAGGCAAACTCCGCAGAAAACTCCTGGCAACAACGTGGAGCCTGAAGAAGCAGAAGCAAAGACTCAAGGCCGCGTAGGATACGCTCAACCGACGATGGAATAAGGTGCTGGACACCGAAGGGAAACATGGCGATAATCGCCACACAAAGAGCTACCCAAAGCGCAAACTGCTACCCGAATTCGACAATGAAGCCGCAGCACCCATTCGGCCCAAAAATAATACGGCTACTCAGCCGGACCAACCACCTCATGGCCGCGATAGAGCAGCCACTGATACCGCACGCGATTTACGAGAGCTCCTGGATAAAAAGGCCAGTGCGGCCAGGTCCATCTATGGGTCCAGAGGACAGTATCCGACGCGGGATCATGGTCACCACAATGATCATGCCGATCAAATACCAGTCCGGAAACAACAGCCGACAGTAGGCCATGACACGGCCAGATACAGAGGGGCTGCACACCCCCTGTACTTCACGGATGAGGTGCTGGATCATGAATTTCAACAAGGATTCAAACCCGTGAATATAGAGTCATACGATGGAACGACGGACCCCGGGGTCTGGATTGAAGATTTTATCCTTCACATACAGATGGCTCGTGGGGACGACCTCCATGCCATTAAATACCTCCCCCTCAAGTTAAAAGGACCAGCTCGTCATTGGCTGAAAAGCCTCCCTGAAAACTCAATTGGAAGCTGGGAGGAACTTGAGGATTCTTTCAGGGCCAAC
Source organism: Triticum dicoccoides (assembly GCF_002162155.2). Lineage (NCBI taxonomy): Eukaryota > Viridiplantae > Streptophyta > Magnoliopsida > Poales > Poaceae > Triticum > Triticum dicoccoides. Next base: position 564,819,300 of record NC_041387.1, on the reverse strand, counting down.
TTTCAAGGGACCTATGTCCGGCCTCCAGATGCACACGATTTAAGTCACATAATACAACAGCCTGGAGAGTCAGCCCGCAAACTTTGGAACATATTCCTCACTAAGAAGAATCAAATTGTCGACTGTCCGGACGCCGAAGCCTTAGCGGACTTCAAACATAGTATCCGAGACGAGTGGCTTGCCAGACACCTCGGCCAAGAAAAGCCGAGAATGATGGCAGCCTTAACAAGCCTCATGACCCGATTTTGCACAGGCGAGGACAGCTCGTTGGCCCGTAAAGGCACCAGCGACCCAGGCACATCCGAAATTCGAGATGGCAACGGGAAGACACGGCACACCAAGAACAAACGTCAGAATAACGACAGTCCGGACAACACAGCAGTCAACTCCGGATTCAGGGGCTCTCGACCCGGTCAAGGAAAAAAGCCATTTAACGGCAGTAAAGAGGAACCATCCGGCTGAACAAAGTACTGGACAGATTGTGCCAAATCCATGGCACTTTGGACAAACCTGCAAATCACACCCACAGAGAATGTTGGGTCTTCAAGGAGGCCGGCAAGTGAAACGCCGAACATAAGGGAAGGGAAACACCAAGCGAAGATGAGGATGAGCCTCGACAGCCGAACACTAGGGGCCAAAAACAATCCCCACCGGAAGTCAAAATGGTAAACATGGTACACGCAACTCACGCAGAGTCCGTAGCCCCCCAATTTAATCCCTAGGCAACCTGCCCGATCACTTCTGATCACAGGGACTATCCGGCCAGTATCCGGCATGGAGGATCGGCTGCCTTGGTGCTCGACCCAATAATCGATGGATACCATCTCACTCGTGTCCTAATGGACGGCGGCAGTAGTCTTAATTTGATATATCAAGACACCATCCGCGGGATGGGGATAGACACATCCAAAATAAATCAAAACAACGCCACCTTCAATGGAGTAATTCCAGGCGTCGTGGCCCATTGTTGGGCATCCCTCATGTTAGAAGTAACATTCGGTTCTCCCGACAACTTTAGATGCGAGAACTTACTCTTCAACATCGCTCCCTTCAGCAGCGGTTATCATGCATTGCTTGGAAGACCGGCCTTCGCTTGCTTTAACGCAATACCAAACTACGCCTACCTTAAACTCAAGATACCCGGTCCACGCGGCGTCATCACGGTTAGCGGAAACACAGAACAGTATGCGGTAGTTCCCACTGCCGGACTCTAGGTGGCCTCTCCCACCGGAACGCCTGACCAGTCGTCAAGGCCACGTACACGGTTAGACGAGTAAAATACACCATTTTTTCACAATAGCTCGGATAAACCTGAGCCAGGGGCCGTACATGTGTCCCCATAAATAATACGAGGGGATGCAAACATGTAACGCAAGCCCACAATTCGGCTCGCCTCGTTAATAGGTTGGATCTCGAATATTCCTTGAGCATAACTAACTTTTCGCACGTTTTCTTTTTTTGTTCTTACAGACACTACCAGTGCGACACCCTTCTAGGATACGGCACAACGGAGACACAGGCGCAGACGTGCAGCAGGGACCCGCCTACAGGTTTCTCTTTAGATTAAGCCCCTGCATAAACCTTCTTTACTATCTCTTGTTGCTCAACGTCCCATGGGTATTTCATACACCTGTACGGGACACTGGCGTGTTAGGCTTCTTTGCCACGATAGATCAATGCACGTACCTGGAATCACAGGGTCAAGGGCATTGTTTAGCCCAATATATTATATAAAGTCCGAATACCTTCGGGAGTGTTCGGCGTCACGAGTTTGGCCTTATATGCATCAGCTCTGAATCATGTCTTTGGTCAAAAGTTGGGTTAGCCCGGCTCCTGGGTTGGCTACCTTACGTTCTGTTCTACCGGTTAAGGCGGCCAAAGGAGAACTATTGCGATTGTGCCCTGGTTATTCCGAATGAGCAACTCAGTAGAGAAAGCCGAAAACTGACTGTCATGATATAGCGAGAGACTGGTCAACCACTCGAGGACTCATTGGAATCTATAGGATTCCTCCGCATTAACGAAGGACCGGTCTACCGGTCAAGTACACGCATCGTATCCGAATGCACGCGGAAGTACCAGGGGCTATATAGTAGCCCCCACCTTTCAACTCCTATGGCTAAGCGAAAGTGTTACAACTATATAGTCCGGTTGCCTGGTTCGACGTGCGATCACCTCCTTAATGGACCAAGACGTTGGATCAAGTGTGTTCATGCATATTTTCTCGAACACCCCCGCATTATGCGTGTGGGGGCTGAAGCCAACGACTGCTAACTTTCACGATTATATGCATATATAAATAGCCGCACAGGAGACACTATAATACTTTCAGGCAAACATATGCAAAAAAAGCAGCCTCCATAAATAAACACATAGTTGTTTACAATTTCATCACTCAAACATGACATTCTTGGAGCATTGGGCCTCTATTCTACGAGCACCTTCTATAACCTGCTAAAAATAGTGCTCGGCTGGGTCTTGGCCTCCGGCCGGACCCCGGGTTGCAATATGGGTGGCCTCCATTTCCGCCCAGTATGTTTTCACGCGGGCAAGAGTCATCCGCGCACCCTCTATGCACGCCGATCTCTTCATGGCATCAATCTGCGCCCTGGCACCAAATAATCGTTGCACCAGACCAAAGTAACTGTCCGGCTTCGGCTCCTTCGGCCACAAATGGTCTATTACAGACCTCATTGCAAGGCCGGACAGCCTATGGAGCTCGGCTATGGCGGTCATCTTCTCACTCAAGGGCAAGGAGCGTGCTGGAGCATCAAATTGCCACCATAACAACCTCTCCATTTTATTATCCTCATGATCCTTGAATAACTTGGTCGCATCATCCGCACTCTTCGCCAAGTCTGCGTACTAATCTGCGGTGCTCCACAGCTTATCCAATGGAGCATACTTTGGATCCAAAAACTTCATCTGCAACACATAAGGTCTTCCGGCCATGATTTCTCCGGCTTGTCGAAGTTCCTCCCGTGCGTCTCTAATCTAAGAGCGCATCTCTTTAGCCGAGTCCATCGCCTTCTTCAGGTCGGCCGCCTTTACTTGATTCTTCTTTTCGGGAAGCTCATACCGGCCGGTGGCGTCTCTCAGCTCCACAGCCATCTCGGCTATCTTCTCCTCGCCTCGAAGACGAGCGGTATGTTCGGCCTTTAATTCTTCGGCTGTCTTTAGAGCATCCGCATTACTAATCCGAGCTTGTTCCTTGGCAAGATCAAGCTCCGCCCTCAGGGCCTTCACGGCAGCAGCTCCGCCTGCAACTACATAACATCATATTAAATTTCAACCTTCTTGCAAAAATAGATGTGGATGTAGGAAAGCATACTCTGCGACTCCTCGAATCGTTTGTTCACAAGCGTGAAGTCGTCCTCCACAATGTCAATTTGCTGCCTCAATTCGGTGCATTCAGCGACCTGGTCTATTGTCGAACCCTTAGCAACCTGCGCATCAATGCAAGTGTGCCCATTAACTGGGAGTTTCATCCTCCAGTTGCCGCCATGGGCTGGCATCCATAGTCTCAGGGGCTACTATCTACACAGAGCGCATGTATCGCATATGGCTCAACTAGGATTTGCTGCTTACCTCAAATCCTTTGAGCAGGCTCCTAAAAGCTTCGTTCAAAACACTTGTGGCGGAGGAAACTCTCTCCGACGCCGTACCCATTAGGGTATGATGATCCTCCAAGAGATCAACTGACTTCAGGAGGCCCGTCGGCGTGTTCGGCCAGACACCAGACTCTCCCGGACCCTTCTCATTGTCCATCGCAGGAGCCGAACGCATCGGGCTCGGGGTGGCCAAAGTGCTAGCTTCTGGCCCCTTTGGATCTGTACTCCTCCGTGACGATACCTCAGGGTCGCCCTCCTCATGTGGCGGAGAGGTAGGTGGGGTTTCACTCTCCATCATCTCCGGAAGAAGATCCCCCGAAGACGAACCCTGTTGAGACGAACTGTTGGCCGGGCTACAATACACCGTTCCCGGTTATTACTCTCAGAGGAAAAAGCAATAAGATCTTTGCTTAATTAAACTTACAGCTTGGTGGAGGGCTGGCTCGTTTGCGGGCACTGTGCGGTGAGGACGCCCTTCGGGGCAGGGCCCTTTGGCTAAATTCTTTGCCCTTGTTTAGGCGCCCCCATCTCCAAATCTTTGGAGGCGGCCCTTTTCTTCCCACGGGGGGGCGGAAACCTCGGAGTCGCCTCCCCGATTGTCCTCCTCTGTGTAGGTGCTGATTCTCCCGGTTCAGATGCGCAATATGTGAGGCCCACTCCTGGCCTCCCCGCTCTCCCCTTCAGCTCTCTCTGGTGGCACCCGACCTAGTGTTCGTTCAAGAATCCTGGCCATTGCCAGGCCAGGCGAACCTTCAGGAAGAGGGGCCAGACACCTGATCCTCTCCGCCTTTCTAATCCAATCCTGGTTGCGGACAGTGTTTAGAACAATGCTAAGACAAATATAAGAGAGGTGTTCGGTTATGGGGTTACTTACTTGGGTATCGAGGTGATTGCAGCTCAGGCCCGCATCCTTGATGGTGTCCGGACACTTTATTCGTGGTCCGAAGAACAACTTGTACATCCCTTCGGGTGTCATACCGAAGAAGTGTTGAATGGCCCGCGGACCTTCTGGATTGAATTCCCACATCCGGAGAGGCCGGCGTTTGCACGGCAGGATCCGCCGGACTAGCATTACTTGGATTATTTTGAGGAGAATAATGTTCTTCTCGAGGAGCTCCCGAATGCGGCTATGAAGCATTGGTACGTCGTCTGCAGGCCCCCAATTTAGTCCCACATTGGCCCACGATGCTAGTTGGGGTGGAGGGGCCCGACCGGAAGGCAGGCGCGGCTGCCCACTTTGAGCCGCGGGGAGCTGTGACATAGAACCACCTCCGTTTCCATAAATCAGATACCTCCGGGAAGGAGCCTTCTGGCCACAGGGGCATCCGCGTTCCTGCTTATTATGGCACCTCCGCACTCTCCGTGTCGCTCCTCAATTATCTTTGGCTTCACATCGAAAGTATTGAGCCATAAGCCGAAGTGGGGGGCAATGTGAAGGAAGGCTTCACACACGACAATAAATGACGAGATGCGGAGGATGCAATCCGGAGCTAGATCGTGGAAATCTAGCCCGTAGTAGTGCATGAGTGCCCTCACAAAGGGATAAAGAGTGAGACCTAAGCCCCGGAGGAAGTGGGAGACAAATACGACGCTCTCGTTGGTCTTGGGAGTGGGGATAACCTGTTCGGGAGCAGGAAGCATGTGCTTGACATCGGCGGTCAAATACCCGGCCTCCCTGAGCTTTGCAATATCCTCCTCTGTGATAGAGGAGGCCATCCATCGGCCTTGATGGTCACATCCGGACATGATCGGAGATCCGGGGAGCTTAAGCTCGGGCTTTGGGTGTTGGAACTCAGGGCGCGAGATGTGCGAACGTGGAGATAGAGGGATAGGCCTCGGCCCCTTTATAAAGGAGGAAGAATATCAAGCATCCCCGAACATGGTCGTTCAGGACTTACCTAAAAATACGGGGTCATGCCAACAGGCACGGTTGGATTACCCATCCCTGTATTCATGAGAATCTCGCAATAAGGGGAACACGATCTCTGCTCTGACAGGACGTGCCAAGGACCGCCTCGTGGTGTGTGCGGTAGCAAGTTGTAAGAACGGTTCAAATAAAACCCGGACCATGGCGTGATGTCGCTCTTCAAAGAATTTTCAGTAGATTGGATTCATGGATGATTATTATGCTCTCTACGGTGATATGTGGAATGTTATCTTGCAGAGCCGGACACGGTCCTTGTGTTCGGAATTTATCTTGGAGTATTCGGAGATGGAACCCGCCTCCCAATGCCGAAGACAATCTATGCGCCGGACTCATCATCATTGAAGCCTGGTTCAGGGGCTACTGAGGGAGTCCTGGATAAGGGGGTATCCGGACAGCCGGACTATATACTTTGGCCGGACTGTTGGACTATGAAGATACAAGACAGAAGACTTCGTCCCGTGTCCGGATGGGACTCTCCTTGGCGTGGAAGGCAAGCTTGGCGATCCGGATGTAGACCTCCTTCTTTGTAAACCGACTCTATGTGACCCTAGCCCCCTCCGGTGTCTATATAAACCGGAGGGTTTAGTCCGTAGGACGGACGATCATCACCAATCATACCATAGGCTAGCTTCTAGGGTTTAGCCTCTTTGATCTTGTGGTAGATCAACTCTTGTAATACTCATATCATCAAGATCAATCAAGCATGAAGTAGGGTATTACCTCCATCGAGAGGGCCCGAACCTGGGTAAACATCGTGTCCCCAGCCTCCTGTTACCATTAGCCTTAGACGCATAGTTTGGGACCCCCTACCCGAGATCCACCGGTTTTGACACCGACACCCGGCGCGCCCTAAGGGGGTGGGCGCGCCCCCCACCCTTGTGGGCCCCTCGTGGCTCAACCGACCTACTTCTTCCTCCTATATATATCCATGTACCCTGAAAACATCTAGGAGCACCACGAAAAACTATTTCCACCGCCGCAACCTTCTGTATCCGCGAGATCCCATCTTGGAGCCTACGTCGGTGCTCTGCCGGAGGGGGAATCGACCATGGAGGGCCTCTACATCATCTCCAAGGCCTCTCCGATGAGTTGTGAGTAGTTTACCACGGACCTTCGGGTCCATAGTTATTAGCTAGATGGCTTCTTCTCTCTCTCTTTGAATCTCAATAAAAAGTTCTCCTCGATCTTCTTGGAGATCTATTCAATGTAACTCTTCTTGCGGTGTGTTTGTCAAGATCCGATGAATTGTGGGTTTATGATCAAGTTTATCTATGAGAAATAATTGAATCTTCTCTGAATTCTTTTATATATGATTGGTTATCTTTGGAAGTCTCTTCGAATTATCTGTTTGGTTTGCCCTACTAGATTGATCTTTCTTGCAATGGGAGAAGTGCTTAGCTTTGGGTTCAATCTTGCGGTGTCCTTTCCCAGTGAAAGCAGGGAGCAAGGCATGTATTGTATTGTTGCCATCGAGGATAAAAAGATGGGGTTTATATCATATTGCTTGAGTTTATCCTTCTACATCATGCCATCTTTCTTAATGCGTTACTCTGTTCTTATGAAGTTAATACTCTAGATGCAACCAGGAGTAGTAGATGCAGAATTGTTTTGATCTACTTGTTGCGGACATGATGCCTATATACATGATCATGCCTAGATATTCTCATAACTATTCACTTTTCTATCAATTGCTCGACAGTAATTTGTTCACTCACCGTAATACTTATGCTATCTTGAGAGAAGCCACTAGTGAAACCTATGGCCCCCGGGTCTATCTTTTATCATATAAGTTTTGAATCTACTTTTATTTGCATCTTTTACTTTCCAATCTATATCATAAAAATACCAAAAACATTTATCTTATCTTATTATCTCTATCAGATCTCACTTTTGGAAGTTACCGTGATGGGATTGACAACCCCATTATCGAGTTGGTTGCGAGGTTCTTGTTTGTTTGTGTAGGTGTGTGGGACTTTTGAGGAGCCTCCTACTGGATTGATACCATGGTTCTCAAAAACTGAGGGAAATACTTATGCTACTTTGCTGCATCACCCTTTCCTCTTCAAGGGAAAACCAACGCAGTGCTCAAGAGGTAGCAAGTACTTACTTGTGTAGTTCTCATGAATCGGCTATGGCCGGTTGTAGCACCAAGGGGTCGTCATAAAATTGCAACAAGACAAGCAATATGCATTAACCCCCAAGTGCCAAGTACTCTTGCTCGCAAAGTGCTTGTGACTTATTCACATAAGCCGCCACATAAATAGAGCTTTCAGTAGACATTAGCCCCCAAGTGCCAAGTGTTGTTGCTTGCAAAAGGCTTGGGACTTAATGTTTTGAACTAACATTGAATTATGATTTTGATCCGGTGTATGAACAGACCACCGCTGCTCAACTTCAATCAGAGTTGTCTGACTTGAAGACTCGTCTGGAGCTGCAAGAGGCTGAGACCCAGAAGGTGAATCCAAAGTTTGAATTTAGTGTGGCTGAAGCAGAAAAAGTGAAGACCGGCTTTGAAGTTGAGAAAAACGCCTGGGCTGAAGAGAAAATAGCCTTGACACAATGGGCTGAGAAGGCGGAAGCGGCTCTCCAGGAAGCGACCACTGAACTGACCGGCTTAAAACGCCAGGTGTCTCAGATGGTTTCTGCTATCTTTGGTAAGTTGCCTTATGATTATCAAATTTGAATATCTTCCTTGATGATATGAACCACTTTTAACCCATCCAATGATTATTTTGCAGGCCCCAGAAGCACCAATCTCAACCAAGATATGCTTGTGAAGCTGAAGGCGGTTTACACATTGGTGGATCAGCTTTACACTGGTGCTCAGCGCTCATTGGCCACAATTTCTCCATCTAATGAAGCCCCCACACTATTGGTTGATGTGTTAAGGAAACTTCCCGTCTTGCCCGAGAGGTTTAATGAAATGAAGTGATCATCTGCGAGAGCTAGAGCTGTGACTGCCTTAAGCCGGGCCAAAGCATGGTTACCGGAGTTAGACTCGGCAAATATCTCTATCAGGTATCTAAGATCCAAGGAAGACGACACTCCGATTGACCAGAAGGACTTTGCTGCTTGCGTGAAGGATATTCGTCCTCTGGCCAGTCTAATGGACAATGAGACAGAACTCACCAAGTATCAACCGGCTTATGACGTGGGAAATCAGAAGATGCCAACACTGTCTTACAAAGTGAAAGACCTGACCCCCCAATCCATAAGCACACTTTTGCTCCTAAAGTTGACCCGTCCAAGCTAATTGATGATGAAGCTGAGTTCCAAGCCTTGAGTGGCATTGACTAGTCGTCACCAACCTTCCAGGACGTAGAACAGGACAACGAAGCAGAGAGGGATGATCCGGAAGCGTCAGGACATCACTGGGCGGTTCATACTTGTGACCTTCTGAAAAACAGTTAATCATTTGGACTTTGGGAGTCATGTAATAGGGTAGCAATAACTTTGCTCTGTCATGCCATCGTGCACGTTTGTGTTATCCTCAACGCTGTTAAACTGCCTCTTTATAATTATCCTCTTTACACTTATCATATTGTTTGACTCGTGCGGATGAAAATTCTGAATTATCCTGCACACAAAATAGATCACAAGATCCCTTTAGGGTTTACCGCAGGGCGGGTCATAATACCTCGCATATAACTACTGATGTTTTAACACTGTTATAGATAAGGCTGGCTGAACCCGAATTGAAGTATAATAATAACAATATCATACCAGTGATATTGAATTGTACTACCGGTTTACGACACCTTGTGCAGTAAGGGTGAGGACCCATAACTTCATAAGCCAATATTTCCAAGTGCTGGATATCATCATGTAAGGGCGAGTTGTCGCCTCTCATTAAACCGGGTAATAGAAACCATGGGTAAGCTTGCTGTGAAAGTAAAGGCTGCATGGCCATAATTACTTTAAACCAAAAGGCAAGATAGTATCAAGAAGAACTGGAAAAACTTCAAGAAATCAAGCCAAATGTCAAAAGTGAGGCTATGCTTCGAATACAAGAAGGAAGCCGGACCATAAGGGTTAACAACTATGATTCGAATACGATCAGGAAGCCCCCAAATGGTTTTTGGCATTGCACCGATAAAAGGGGTACCGACAGCTATGATTCGAATACGATCAGGAAGCCCCGTAGTGACCAAAGTATTTAATGGCTATGATTCGAATACAATCATGAGCCGGACCAAGAGGGGTTAATAGCTGTGATTCGAATACGATCCCGCCCCCAAGTGATCTAAGTGTTTACGTCTATGGTTCGAATACGACCAGGAAGCCAGACCAAAGGGGTTAATAGCCATGATTCGAATATGATCAAGCCCCTAATGATCAAATTGTTTAACGGCTATGATTCGGATACGATCAATAAGCTGGACCAAAAGGTGTTAATAGCTATGATCAGAATATGATCCAGCCCCCAGATGATCATAATGTTTACGGCTATGGTTCGAATACGACCAGGAAGCCGACCAAAAGGGGTTAATAACTATGATTCGAATACGATCCAATCCCCATTTGGTCTTTTGAACTTATGATGACGAAGACACATGATTGTTCAAGATGACACAACAGAGACCCTGCTTTATTATAATCATCATAATATATACATCGTCAAAAAATATGTACATCATAAGAGCCGGTGGCTCAAGTGTAGTAAGGCCGAAGATGAACGATATTCCACAGCCAGTGGGTCTCCTCTTTCGACTTACGTGAGTCCTTGTGCTCTAGAATATCGATAAGGTAGTATGACCCGTTATTCAAGTTCTTGCTGACCACAAAGGGTCCTTCCCAAGGTGGGGATAACTTATGCATATCAGTTTGATCCTGGATGAGCCGGAGCACCAAATCACCTTCCTAAAAGGTTCTAGACTTAACTCGACGACTGTGGTAACAACGCAGGTCTTGTTGGTAAATCACCGAGCGAGCCGCCGCAAGGTCACGCTCCTCGTCTAACAGGTCAAGTGCATCCTGACGTGCTTGTTCATTATCAGCTTCAACGTAAGCCGTCACGCGGGCGAGTCATGACGGATGTCACTAGGGAGAACTGCCTCTGCTCCGTAAACCATGAAAAAAGGCGTGTAACCCGTAGATCTGTTGGGAGTAGTATTGATACTCCATATTACAGAAGGTAACTCTTCCACCCAACAACCCGGCATCCTCTGCAATGGAACCATAAGCCGGGGCTTGATGCCTCTTAGAATTTCTTGATTGGCTCTTTGAGCTTTGCCATTGGATTGAGGGTGAGCTACTGACAAAACATCAAGTCGAATATGCTCACGTTAACAAAACTTTTCATAGCACCTTGGGCAGATTAGTCCCATTATCAGCTTTGGTGTTGTGGGGGAAGCCAAAGCAAAAAATCACCTTTTTAATGAATTGAACCGCTGTTGTCGCGTCACACTTACTGACCGGCTCTGCTTCAACCCACTTTTTGAATTTGTCAACCGCCACCAAGAGGTGGGTCTTTTTTTTATCTTTGGACCTTTTGAAAGGCCCAACCATATCAAGCCCCCAGACTGCAAACGACCAAGTAATTGGAATCATCCTCGATTCTTGAGCAAACACATGAGCTCGCCGTGAAAATTTCTGACAACCATCACATTTACTGACCAAATATTCTGCATCAGCATGAGCCGTCAGCCAATAAAATCCGTGACAAAAAGCTTTGGCCACAAGGGATTTTGAGCCGGCATGATGACCACAATCTCCCTCATGGATCTCACGAAGAATCTCACGACCTTCCTCAGGAGAGACGCAACACTGAAACGCCCCAGTGACACTGCGATGGTGACTCGCCGTTGGCAATTCTCATTGACTTAGACCACCGGGTTATCTGCCTGGCCAAAGTTTCATCCTCAGGTAACTCGCCCCGGGTCATGTAAGCCAAATATGGTATTGTCCAATTAGGGATAGCGTGAAGAGCCGCCACCAATTGTGCCTTCGGGTCAGGGACAGCCATCTTCCTCTGTAGTCAACTTGACAGAAGGGTTATGCAGAATATCCAAGAAAGGGTTAGGTGGCATCGGCTTATGCTGAAATCCCAACCGGCTTAAAGCATCAGTCGCCTCATTTTTCTTGCAATCAATGTGCTCCACTTGATAACCCTTGAAGTACCGAGCAATAGCATCAACTTCGCAGCGATAAGCCACCATGAGTGGATCCTTAGAATTCCATGTGCCTGAGACTTGTTGAGCCACCAAGTCTGAGTCACCGAAACATCTCACCCGGCTTAAATTCATATCTTTAGCCATCCGAAGACCATGGAGCAAGGCTTCATACTCAGCTGCATTGTTAGTACAGGGGAACATCAACCTTAGAACATAACAAAATTTGTCACCTCGAGGGGAAGCTAAGACAACTCCAGCCCCCGAGCCCTCCAATTGCCTGGACCCATCAAAGTGAAAGTCCAATATGTGTTATCTGGCTTCTCTTAAGGCATCTGTAGCTCTGTCCAGTCATTGATGAAATCCACCAGTGCTTGAGACTTAATGGCAGTGTGAGGCATATATTTTAAACCATAAGGCCCATGTTTAATGGCCCACTTGGCGACTCATCCCGTGGCTTCTCTGTTTTGAATAATATCTCCTAAAGGAGCAGAATTGACCACAGTGATGGGATGGCCCAGAAAATATTGCTTAAGCTTCCGGCTGGCCATGAACACCCCATAAATGAGCTTCTACCAATGTGGATATATCTGCTTGGACCCAGTAAGCACTTCACTGATATAATAAACCGGCCACTGAACCGGATACTCCTTGCCAGCCTCCTTCCGTTCCACCATAATGGCTACACTGACGGCGCGGGTGTTAGCAGCCACATATAACAATAATGGCTCCTTATCAATGGGAGCAACAAGGACTGGCGGCTCAGCTAGCTACCTCTTCAAGTCTTCAAACGCATCATTAGCAGCATCACTCCAGACTAAGTTATCTATTTTCTTCATCATCTGATATAGCGGTATGACCTTCTCACCCAACCGGCTTATGAACCGGCTTAAGGCAGCATACGACCCGCCAGACATTGAACATCATTGATACACGTCGGCTTTGCCAGGGAGGTGATGGCCTTGATCTTCTCCGGGTTAGCCTCAATGCCTCTGTTAGAAACCAGAAAACCCAAAAGCTTACCTGTTGGCACACCAGAAACGCACTTGGCCGGGTTAAGCATCATATCATAGACTCGGAGATTATCGAAGGTTTCTTTCAAATCATCTATCAAAGTCTCCTTCTCTCTGGATTTCACCACAATGTCATCCACATAGGCATGAACATTGCGCCCAATCTGACTGTGAAGACAATTCTGCACACATCGCTGATAAGTTGCCTGGGCACTCTTGAGCCCAAAAGGCATATACACATAGCAGCTCCAAAGGGAGAAATGAAAGTTGTCTTCTCCTGGTCCTTAACTGCCATCTTGATCTGATGATAACCAGAATAAGCATCCAAAAAGCTCAAACGCTCACGACCCGCCGTAGCATCAATGATTTGATCAATATGAGGGAGAGCAAAAGGATCCGCCAGACAAGCCTTGTTTAAGCCCGTGTAATCCACACACATGCGCCAAGTGCCATTCTTCTTAAGCACCAGCACCGGGTTAGCCAACCACTCTGGATGAAAAACATCGACAATGAACCCAGCCGCCAAGAGCCGGGCCACTTCTTCACCAATGGCCTTATGCCTCTCCTCGTTGAAATGACGAAGGAATTGCTTGACTGGTTTAAATTTTAGATCAATATTGAGAGTGCGCTCAGCAAGTTCCCTTGGTACACCCGGCATGTCAGAAGGTTTCCATGCAAAGATGTCCCGGTTCTCACGAATGAACTCGATGAGTGCGCTTTCCTATTTTGGATCCAAATTAGCATTGATACTGAACTGTTTAGATGAGTCGTCGGGAAAAAAATCAACCAGCCTGGTGTCATCGACCGACTTAAACTTCAGCACCGGATCATGCTCTATAGTTGCCTTTTTCAAAGATGTCATATCCGCCGGGTCAACATTGTCCTTGTAAAACTTCAATTCCTCTGTTGCACAAACAGACTCAGCATAAGCAGCATCACATTCTTCACACTCCAGGGCTATCTTCCGACTCCCATGCATTGTGATAGTCCCTTTATAACCTGGCATCTTGAGCTGTAAATAAACATAACACGGTCGTGCCATGAACTTGGCATAAGCCGGCCGTCCAAACAGAGCGTGGTATGGGATCCTGATTTTTACCACTTCAAAGGTTAACTTCTCAGCCCTGGAATCATGCTCATCTCCAAAGGCCACCTCCAGCTCAATCTTGCCTATCGGGTACGCCGACTTACCAGGCACCACTCCATGGAAAACAGTATTGGATGTCTTAAGATTTTTATCAGTTAACCCCATGCGACAGAAAGTCTCATAATAAAGGATGTTAATGCTACTACCTCCATCCATGAGCACCTTAGTGAATTTGTATCCACCAAATTGAGGTGCCACCACCAAGGCTAAGTGACCCGGATTGTCAACCCCGAGAGGGTGATCCGCTCTACTCCACATAATGGGTTGCTCAGACTATCGCAAGTAATGAGGAACTCCTGGCTCAACGGCGTTCACGGCCCGCTTGTGGAGCTTCTGGTCCCGCTTGCATAAACTTGTGGTGAAAACATGATACTGCCACTATTCAGCTGCTTAGGATGACTCTGATATCCGGATTGCTGCTGCTGCTGACTCCTCTGGAGTGACTCTTTGTTGCGTGTCGAGGGATAGTTATATGATCCAGTTATGTTATTATTGTTGAGAGAACTTGCACTAGTGAAAGTATGAACCCTAGGCCTTGTTTCCTAGCATTGCAATACCGTTTACGCTCACTTTTATCATTAGTTACCTTGCTGTTTTTATATTTCCAGATTACAAAAACCTATATCTACCATCCATATTGCACTTGTATCACCATCTCTTCGTTGAACTAGTGCACCTATACAATTCACCATTGTATTGGGTGTGTTGGGGACACAAGAGACTCTTTGTTATTTGGTTGCAGGGTTGCTTGAGAGAGACCATCTTCAACCTACGCCTCCCACAGATTGATAAACCTTAGGTCATCCACTGGAGGTAAATTTGCTACTGTCCTACAAACTTCTGCACTGACCCTTGGCGTTGTCGTTCTTCTTTCCCTTCCCTGTCTTTTCATCGTCAGACTCAGGGTCCTTGGTACTATCAGAGTCGGCATATTTTATTAGAGCCGCCATCAGTTGCCCCATATCATTACAATCGCGTTTGATCCGCCCCAGCTTCTGTTTAGGAGGCAAAAAACGACAATTTTTCTCCAACATTAAGACCGCAGACCGGCATTCATGTTATCAGATGAATGTATGATAGCTTTGACCCAGCGCACCCAATGTATCGTTGATTCACCCTCCTCTTGGGCGCAAGTAGCTAAGTCCACAATCGACTTGGGTTGCTTGCATGTGTACTTAATGTTCTGAATAAACCGGGCCTTTAACTCAGCCCATGACCCGATGGAATTAGCCGGCAACCCCTTTAACCAAGTACGAGCCGTTCCATCCAGCTTCGTGGTGAAGTACTTGGCACATGCAGCGTCACTGACTTCCAATAATTCCATGGCCATCTCATAACTTTCAATCCACGCCTCAGGGGGTAAGTCGGCTGTGTAATTAGGCACCTTTCGAGGTCCTTTGAAATCCTTGGGAAAATGCTCATTACGCAGAGTCGGCACCAAACAGGGTACACCTGTAGATCTAGAGGTCACGCCTGCCTCAACCAAAGTCGTTGGATAAACCAAAAGGGGTCAGTGAGCCGCCCGCTGAGCCGCCTGCTTGGCTTCTTCACGCAATCTGTCCTGATCAACCAAGTTAAGAGCTCCATCACGCACCAGGTCATGCCCACGCTGCTGGTCACGGCGCTGGGCATTCCTTGAAACGACCGGTGAGTCCATGTTCCTACTATAACTCCGGCTTGGGCGAGGGGTCGAGTGAATCCTATCTCGACTGTAAGAATATACCTCCTGCTGCGCCAATGTTGTCTGAATAAGTTCTCTGACCCATCGTGTTTCAACCGCCGTTGGAGAGTCGCCATCCATCGGGACAGCCGCCAATCGTGTCGCCGCAGAAATCATGTTCTCCAAAGGATTAGAATAATGACCCGATGGTGTCGGTACATGTTGAGGCGGAGCGGTATTCAGACGAGGGGGTTCAGTCATGCGTGGTTGAACCGGTGTCCCACCCCCGGGTGCCACAACCCGTTTTATCTCCGGCGTGTTACTGGGCCCTACACCAGGCGTGCGGTAGAGGTTTCTAGCCTCGTAAACCGGAGGTAGACGGGACTGGTGCCTCCTCCTCATGATTTCATTTGAAGCGTTTTGATCCATCGTAAGTTGGAAAGCCTTTGACTGAATCTATTGGGCCTGAGCATCCAAAGCAGCCCGTTCCGCGGCTATCCTGACACCCTTTGCCGCCAGGTCTTCCTTGGCTAGTGCTACCTCGTCACGTAACTTTGCCACCTCCGCATCATGCTGAGCTTGATTCGCGGGTTGACCACGACTGTTAACAGGGCCGTCAATTTATCCATAAAAGCCATCAAAACCTGAGCTGACGGGCGCGCATGGCCTCCTGCCTCGGTTGCCGTCACCTCCGCTGACCCAGAAGTCATCGCCGCTGCGGTTGAAGAATTTTTCCCAGGCTGGGTACCAGCCATGAAGATCTCGACTCTGTTTGGCGGCTCATAGGGGTCCGGAATACTATCACCATGGGAATAGCCCCCAAGCCCGCCATCTTGCAGCTGATACAACGAAGTAGTCTCGCCCGTGGATGACTCACCATTAGAGTAGATGGTCGTCTCACCGCCAGACATAGATCCTTCATCAAATTCCGCTCCATGGATGCATCCCACGAAGGCACGCTTCATGGCAGGCTGAGCTCGGATGGGTCTCACACACTAAGCCATCTCGATGATGTCGGTGCAGGCGTCCGACTCAGGGCCCGGCTCGCCGATCTTGCCGATGAAGACATGGATTCCACCGAAGGGGACCCGGTACCCGTACTTAATTGAGCCGGCCTCGGGGATCCAGCCTGCATCGTCGATGTAGAGCTTGCCGCGACGACTCTTGGTCATACGGCCCACAGCGTATCCCTTGAGCCCTTCGAAGCTGCCCTTTAAGAACTCTAAACCACCGTGCACTGGCCCCCTTGGTGGGCGCCAACTATCGTGGGAAGGTCACGACAGATGTCCTAGCAAAAGGACTTAGTCGTGGAGCCATCGCAACTAGATAGCTTAAAGGGGTTTAACGGTTCAAAGGACACGAGAATTTATACTTGTTCGGCCCCTTGCGGTGAAGGTAAAGGCCTAATCCAGTTTGAGGTGGTATTGCTTATGTCTCGATTACCAGGGAGCGAATCCGCTTGACCTAGCTTTCGATCTGTTGTTTCTTGTCCTGAACCGCCGCCGGGTCATCCCTTTATATACACAGGTTGACGCCCAGTGGCTCATGGAGTCCCGGACGGCTCATAGATAACGTGTCCGGCTCGGTGACTATCTTTACATGCCTTAGAATACAAGTCTTACATATATGGCGGCTTACCGCTACGGGCCTTAAGTCGCCTTTGGGCCTTGGGCCCTTAACTAAACCACCATCTTTAATCTCCTCATGGGCTTCATATGATGAATCGCCATAGGTATAACCCGGCCCCTCCTAGGCGGGTCATACCTAATAGTTATATCCCGAACAAGATCCGATCTAGACACCGTCATGGAGGGGTTCACCACTTCCATTGGTGCCTCTCCTATGATGCGTGAGTAGTTCTTTGTAGACCTACGGGTCCGTAGTTAGTAGCTAGATGGCTTCCTCTCTCTCTATTGATTATCAATACAATGGTCTCTTGGAGATCCATATGATGTAAGTCTTTTGCGGTGTGTTTGTTGGGATCCGATGAACTTTGAGTTTATGATCAGATCTATGTTTTTATCCAAGAAAGTTATTTGAGTCTTCTTTGATCTCTTATATGCAGGATTGCTTATAGCCTCGTATTTTTTCTTTGATATTTGGGTTTTGTTTGGCCAACTTGATCTATTTATCTTGCAATGGGAAGAGGTGCTTTGTAATGGGTTCGATTTTACGGTGCTTGATCCCAGTGACAGAAGGGGAACCGACGCGTATGTATCGTTGCTACTAAGGATACCAAGATGAGATCTATATCTGCCGCAATAGATAAACGGATCTCGTCTACATCATGTCATCGTTCTTATTGCATTAACCCGTTTTCTCATGAACTTAATACACTAGATACATGCTGGATAACGGTCGATGTGTGGAGTAATAGTAGTAGATGCAGGCAGGAGTCGGTCTACTAATTTTGGACGTGATGCCTATATAATGATCATTGCCTAGATATCGTCATGATTATTTGAAGTTCTATCAATTGCCCAACAGTAATTGTTTTCCCACCATTTGCTATTTTTCTCGAGAGAAGCCACTAGTGAAACCTACGGCCCCCGGGTCTCTTCTCATCATAATTTCCTTTGTGATCTATTTTCCTTTGCATTTATTTTCAGATCTATTAAACCAAAAATACAAAAATACCTTGCTGCAATTTATTTGTTCCACGATCTATTTATCCTATCTACCACTTTTACCTCACATTATTTGCCTATCTTGAGGTGCCGTACACGAAAGGGATTGACAACCCCTTTAACACGTCGGGTTGCGAGTATTTGTTATTTGTGTGCAGGTGTTTTGTACGTGGTGTGAGGAGGTTCTCCTACTGGTTCAATAAGCTTGGTCTCATCACTGAGGGAAATACCTACCGTCGCTATACTGCATCATCCCTTCCTCTTTGGGGAAATACCGACGTAGTTCTAGCAGACATCAATACAAAGCTCGACTTGTCGCAAAAGGTTTTCGACAAGTTCAAGGGGTTGACTGCGATGAGACTTTCTCACCCGTAGCAATGCTTAAGTCTGTCCAAATCATGTTAGCAATTGCCGCATTTTATGATTATGAAATCTGGCAAATGGACGTCAAAACTACATTCCTTAATGGATTTCTTAAAGAAGAGTTGTATATGATGCAACCAGAAGGTTTTGTTGATCCTAAAGGTGCTAACAAAGTGTGCAAGCTCCAACGATCCATCTATGGACTGGTGCAAGCATCTCAGAGTTGGAATATATGCTTTGATGAGTTGAACAAAGCATATGGTTTTATACAGACTTACGGTGAAGCCTGTATTTACAAGAAAGTGAGTGGGAGCTCTGTAGCATTTCTGATATTATATGTGGACGGTATATTATTGATTGGAAATGATATAAAATTTGTGGATAGCATAAAAGGATACTTGAATAACAATTTTTCAATGAAAGACCTTGGTGAAACTGGATATATATTGGGCATCAAGATCTATAGAGATAGATCAAGATGCTTAATAGGACTTTCACAAAGCACATATCTTGATAAAGTTTTGAACAAGTTCAAAATGGATCAGTCAAAGAAAGGGTTCTTACCTGTGTTACAAGGTGTGAAGTTGAGTCAGACTCAAAGCCCGACCACTACAGAAGATAGAGAGAAAATGAAATTCATTCCCTATGCCTCAGCCATAGGTTTTATCATGTATGCTATGTTGTGTACCAGACCTGATGTGTGCCTTGCCATAAGTTTGGCAGGGAGGTACCAAAGTAATCCAAGAGTGGATCACTGGACAACGGTCAAGAACATCCCGAAGTACCGGAAATGGACCAAGGATATGTTTCTCATTTATGGAGGTGACAAAGAGCTCGTCATAAATGGTTACGTCGATGCTACCTTTGACACTGATCTGGATGACTCTAAATCACAAATTGGATACATATTTATATTGAATGGTGGAGCTGTTAGTTGGTGCAGTTCCAAGCAAAGCATCATGGCAGGATCTACGTGTAAAGCAGAGTACATAGCTGCTTCTAAAGAAGCAAATGAAGGAGTTCATATCTGATCTGTGCGTAATACCTAGTGCATCCGGTCCAATGAAAATCTTTTGTGACAACACAGGAGCAAATGCCTTGGCATAGGAATCAAGGTTTCACAAGAGAACCAAACACATCAAGAGACGCTTCAACTCTATTCGTGAATATGTCAAGCATGGAGACATAGAAGTTTGCAAAATACATACAATTATGAATGAAGCAGACTCATTGGCTAAGCCTCTTCCATGAGAAAGACATGATCAGCACCAATACTCCATGGGTGTTTGATTCATTACAATGTAATCTAGATTATTAACTCTAGTGCAAGTGGGAGACTGAAGGAAATATGCCCTAGAGGCAATAATAAAGTTGTTATTTTATCTTTCCTTATTCATGATAAAGGTTTATTATTCATGCTAGTATTGTATTAATCGGAAACCTAAATACATGTGTAAATACATAGACAAATAATGTGTCCCTAGTGAGACTCTACTAGACTAGCTCCTTGAATCAAAGATGGTTAAGGTTTCCTAACCATGGACATGTGTTGTCAGTTGATAACGGGATCACAACATTAGAAGAATGATGTGATGGACAAGACCCACCCGTTAGCTTAGCATAATGATCGTTCAGTTTATTGCTATTGCTTTCTTTATGTCAAATACATATTCCTTCGACTATGAGATTATGCAACTCCCGGATACCAGAGGAATACCTTGTGTGCTATCAAACGTCACAAAGTAACTAGGTGATCATAAAGATGCTCTACAGGTATCTCCGAAGGTGTTTGTTGAGTTGGCATATATCGGGATTAGGATTTGTCACCCCGAGTATCAGAGAGGTATCTCTGGGCCCTCTCGGTAATACACATCATAAGAAGCCTTGCAAGCAAGTGACTAATGAGTTAGGTACGATATGATGTATTATAGAACGAGCAAAGAGACTTGCCGGTACCAAGATTGAACTAGGTATGAAGATACCGACGACTGAATCTCGGGCAAGTAACGTACCGATGGACAAAGGGAATTACGTATGTTGTCATAACGGTTCAACCGATGAAGACCTTCGTAGAATATGTAGGAGCCAATATGGGCATCCAGGTTCCGCTATTGTATTGACCGGAGAGGTGTCTCGGTCATGTCTACATAGTTCTCGAACCCGTAGGGTCCGTACGCTTAACGTTCGTTGACGATATAATGTTATATGAGTTATATGATTTGGTGACCGAATGTTGTTCGGAGTCCTAGATGAGATCACGGACATGACGAGGAGTCTCGAAATGGTTGAGAGGTAAATATTAATATATAATACGATGATATTCGGACACCGGAATAGTTTCGGAGTGCACCAGGTAGTCATCGGGTCACTGGAAGGGGTTCCGAACATCCCCGGTAGGTGTATGGGCCTAATGGGCCAAGGGGGGGAGACCAACCAACAGGGGGGTAGACCAACCCAGGGACGGAAAGGGGGGAGGGCTAGCCCTTCCCGCCTTCCCCTTCTCATGGGAGAAAGGAAGGGGGCCTTCCTCCCCTGCCTTTCCCCGCTCACCTAAAAAGGAAAGGGGGGTGCGGATTGGGGGAGACCTCAAGTAGGATTCGGCCTACTTGGGGCGCCCCCTTGGCTGCTTCTCCCTCCACCCACCTATATATATGTGGGAGGGGCGCCTAGCACAACCCAGACAATTGCTTAGCCATGTGGGGCGCCCCCCCTCCACCGTTTACAACCCCAGTCATATTTTCGTAGTGCTTAGGTGAAGCCCTATGGAGATAACTTCACCGCCACCGTCACCAAGCTGTCGTGTTGGATCAAGAAGGCGCGGACGTCACCGAGATGAACATGCGATGAACGCGGAGGTGCCGTACATTCGATACTCGATCGGTTGGATCCCGAAGAAAGTTCGACTACATCAACCGCATCGTCAAACGCTTCCGCTTACGGTCTACGAGGGTACGTAGACACACTCTCCCCTCTCGTTGCTATGCATCTCCATGGATAGATCTTGCGTGTGCATAATTTTTGTTTTATTTTCCATGCAACATTTCCCAACAGAATGGCCAGTTACGTACACACTATTGGATGAAACTGAAGGAGAAGTATGTGTGGGACGACATGACCCGTTGATGAAAAATTTGTCTGACATCCGATTAATCTAGTCAAATTTGAGACATTGTTGTACTGGACTTTGTTTGCTTTCTATGTATGGATGATTTATGGTATTTTCTATCCGAATTTTGATGAATATCGATCGGTTTGCATGGTCTGGTTAGTTCAAATGTGGGTTGAAACATATGCGAGCGGCGTTGAATGACTAGCTCTCGCATCCGTGTCCATGGAGTGGTCTCCCTATTCACGGACAAATGCGGGGGGAAATTTGCGGGTCGTCGTTGAAGACGCCCTAAGCAAGTACTACTCTATTGATACATGGCCCACCTCCACTAACAAATTCTCTAGGAGCACGTCATACAGCCGACTGTTAGTTTGTAGCTCGCTTCTTTTCTTTCTCATCTTCCCTCTCTTATAACTCAGCAAAAATATGATATTTAAAAGTCTTACAGTCCACCTATGTCACCTTATTGTACTTGCTCTTATGATTTCCCTTCTTATAAACAAATAAAATGATTGTTTTTGAGCGACCATCACCTCGAAAAACTAAAACTACAGCACCAAAGAACTTGATACAACACCAAAGAAAGGCAAGACCCTATAGAGGCGACACAACAAAATTAAAACGACCTAAGTATGACCACTCTATACTTGGCAATCCATGACCCGAAGATGACCAATGCCGCGTTTGTTAGGCTGCATTAGGTTTAGCCAGACCCGCGCGGGATGTACTCGGCTCGTTTGTTCACCTGGAGTGCATCTATTTCCTGCCCCGCATTAACCTCAAAGCGCCCATGGGCCTGACTCTGGAGGAACGGAATCGTTCACCAATGCCACACGGGCTTTGCGCGGCGGTGCTGCCAGCGCGCGGGGGGG
>NC_041387.1:564772587-564796689 GCF_002162155.2 Triticum dicoccoides | reverse complement strand
GGGGGCGGAGGGATCGTGGGGGCCTTGCCTCACAGCTAGGGTTTCGCACCCGAGTTGCTTCTTTTGCCCTCTGTCATGTAAATGTTAGAGATAACCATTGTATAACTTATATTTAAAAACAGTTGTGTAACTTGCTATTTTGACTTCTCTAGAAACTATGTTCTACCGTTTTTCTCTTTCCAAAGAAAAGAGTTGTTCTTGTTCCACACCTATACTGTAGGTGGAATCCATTCTGTACATCGAAAATTCCAAACGAACCGAGTTCTATGAAGGTTTTACCGATTTATTCACCAACTAATCTCCATCTGTGAATTTCAGGGGGTGTTGGCCCCTCACCTTGATTTCTTCCAATTAAATTATCGCAGCTAAGCATCTTGTTAATTTTGTAATTATTTGTCCATGTGTGTAGCATTGCTCTACGTACACTACAGGAAACGAACAACGAAACAAGCATCACCACGTGAACTAATTGGTAGTTAGATGATTAGAGAGGACAACGATGTCCCTAACCCATCAGGGTTTAAGTCCTAAATTTGACATCGATTCACATTTTTCTGAACTTATTTCAGGCCTTTCGACAACGTGCGTTCAGTGGCAGGAGATGTTCCGGTTGACTCCTAAGACGTACGTGGCGCCTTTGTCAATCACAAAATGATGCACCGGTTCAGTCTTTCTAATAGGTTCATAGAGGTGAGTGTATATGCGTATGTATGAGCGTTTTTATATTGTACGGATGAATATTAGGTGACACCATGACTTGTATGCTTCCATGATACCAATTTTAAAAGGTCAAATTAAAATCCCTTTTTTATGAATGTTTACAACACATGTGTCAACAATCCCTAGAAATTTCGGATCAAAATTCGAAGTACACAAAGAGAAACAACAAAAAAAAATTTGGCATAATAGTATAAATAAAGACAAATGCATGAATAGTATCAAAACCTGAGTGCGGCTATTTGGCTCACAAACTCATCTGCTCTCGCTGTGAACAGTAAATTCGAATCAAATACTGGAAAACTTTAAAAAATTCTAATTTTTTTCCATGAAAGATGTTTCAGTGTGTGATGTCCGCTCCAAATTTCAGTTCATCCGGACATCTGTGTAGTTCGCAGCAAAGAAGACAAAGCTACTCAAATGTCCAAATAAGTTGAAATACCCAAGCATCATTTATATAAAGAATAAGATTTTTCTCATTTTAAATTTTACTTAAATTTACTGTTCACTATGTACAGATGAGTCCGGACGCAGAAATGAATATTCGGACAAAACCTATACTAATTACATCCGTTTATATATATTTGTTTCTTTATGTGTACTTTGAATTTTGATGTGATTTTCTTAGGACATGTAGACATATGCCTTGTGAACATCCTCAATTAAATACATGCCATGTAAGCAAACTTTTTTTAAAATGTGTTATGTTACTTACTAAGTTACTCCCACTATGAGCAGCCTAAGAAAAAGCAAGCGCCACCGCTTTGCTGTCCACGCGCGCCCCACTCCACGCTGCCTCCGCCGTCCAACCCTCCACCGCCTCCTCGCGCGCCACCTGGCGGCAAAGCCACGACGCGCCTCCCCTGCTTCGCCTCCACGTCTCCGCCCACTCCCACACCTGTCTCCCTGTGGGCACTCGCGCACGCCTTATATAATGCATATCCACACACGGTCCATCCATGTCGATCGCAAGATTCAGCTGTACTACTCACCTAGCCACCCTACACACGCTCGGAGCAACGCGGCAGATAACCAGACGCCTTCTCGGCAAGATGAGCCAGGGGCAACAGAGGAGGCCGTCGTCCGACCAAGCCCAGGCGGGCGGCGGCGGGCAGGGCCAGGGACAGGGAGGAGGCGCCGTCCGCTACGGCGACGTGTTCCCGGCCGTGACCGGCGGCCTCGCGGAGAAGCCCGTGGCGCCGCAGGACGCGGCCACGATGCAGTCGGCCGAGAACCTCGTTTTCGGGGAGACGATCAAGGGCGGGCCGGCGGCAGCCATGCAGTCCGCGGCCATGCGGAACGAGCGCATGGGCCTCGTCGGCCACGACCAGGCCACGGACGCCACCGCCGAGCAGGGTGTCTCCGTGTCCGAGACCCGCGTCCCCGGCGGGCGTATCGTCACCGAGTTCGTCGCCGGGCAGGCCGTGGGCCAGTACCTCGCGCCGGATGATGCCGCCGATGCAGGCGGAGCCGGTGGCGACGACACGAAGATAACTATCGGCGAGGCGCTGGAGGCGGCAGGTTACTCGGCCGGAGGCAGGCCGGTGGAGCGCAGCGACGCGGCGGCCATCCAGGCGGCCGAAGTGCGGGCCACCGGGCTGGACGTCAATATCCCTGGTGGCCTGGCCGCGCAGGCGCAGTCGGCCGCCGACGCCAACGCCTGGGCCGCGCGCGACGATGAGAAGGCCAAGCTCGGCGACGTGCTCTCGGTATGTCTCTAGCATGTCATGCACATCGATGCTACCAGTACACGTATCCTTGAATCCATGTTGTTACTGACGACGATGGTCGACCCGCGTGCATGCAGAATGCGACGGCGAAGCTGGTTGCGGACAAGGAGGTGGAGGCCGACGACGCGGCGAGGGTGGCCTCGGCGGAGACCCGAAACAAGGATGACAAGACGGTGAGGCCGGGAGGGATAGCAGCGTCCGTGGCTGCGGCGGCGCGGCTCAACAAGCAGGGCGCATAGGCAGGCCTCTGCCGTGCGCGTACGTACGCGGCGTGTGCGAGTGGTTTGCGGGTGCAGGCCGCCGGCTGCTCGAGTTTAGCGTGCCCTTTTGCAAGAAGTGTCAGTGTCCTTCGTACCAGCGTCTAGTTCTCGTGCTTCTAGCTTTACCCGCGTCTTAGTTTCCGTAGTTCTAGTGCTTTTAGCTTAATAAAGTGTTCTTGTGCTTCTAGCTTTTGGTTGAAGTCAAGTTTTAAAACTTCTTGTTGTAAAAATGTGTAATTCCGCTGCTATCTCTAGTTTTAAAACTTCTTGTAAAAATGTTATTCCGCCAAATCGGAGGAGTACCCTTTTCCTTTCCCTTATTTCCTCGAGAACAAAGAAGCACAAATTGCAAAATAAGGAAGTGCTTTTTTAAGACGGAGGCAAAAAGTTCAAATGAAGCACGAACAAACTACAGCCTGCCGAACTCTTCAAATACACAACATCCACAGCCTGCCGAACTCTCCAAATACACAACATCCACAAAACCCCACAATCACACGGGCGGCCTACCAAACTCTCCAAATACAACATCCACAAAAACAAATACAACATCCACAAAAACCAACAGGACGGCCTACCAAACTCTCCAAATACAACAAAAACCAACAGGGCGGCCTACCAAACTCTCCAAATACAACATCCACAAAACCCAACAACCGTACAAGCGGCCTGCCAAACTCTCCAAAAAACATTCACAAAACCTTACAACCTGCAGCCTGCCAAACTCTTCACATACACAACATCCACAAATCAAACTCTTCAAATACACAACATCCACAAACCCTTCAACTTGAACTGTCAAACTCTCTAAAAAACATTCACAAAACCTTACAACCGCACATGCGGCCTGCCAAACACTTCAGATACACAACATTCACAAATCAAAACATCCACAAATCAAACTCTTCAAATACACAACATCCACAAACCCTTCAACTCAAACTCTTCAAATACACAACATCCACAAACCCTTCAACTGTTACTACGCCAAGTGACTCCTCACGAGGACACCTCGACATAAGACATAAGCACCTCCCAACCCACAAACCCCTTCACTAACTCCCCCTCAACTGCTACTATGCCACGTGACTTTCCACGAGGACACCTCGACATAAGACATAAGCACCTCCCAACCCACAAACCCCTTCACTGACTCCTCACGAGAACACCTCGACATAAATCATCAAGCACCTCCCTACGTCAAGGACTCCCCACAAGAACACCTCGACATAAGACATCAAGCACCTTCCACCCACAAACTCCTTCACTGCTATTTGACTCCTCATGAGAACACATCGACATAAAACATCAAGCACCTCCCAACCCACAACGAGAACCCAAACAAAAAGGACAAGCCAAGAGACCAAAGATCATCCATCAAGCAGCCATAGACATCTTGCTTTTGGCATCATTCTTGCCTTTGCCCACCTTTTTTTTTGTTTGCCCTTGTTGGCGTCCCCGTCAGGAGGCAAGCAATTAAACTCCCCAAACCAAGTCTAGCAATCTCCTCGCTGGCAAATCAGATTTCCTTCACGAAAAGATCATTTAGATTTGGAGTAGGTGCCAACACAAGTGGCTCAATGGTCATGCCACTCAAAGGCATCACTTGCCCGGCGGTCGTAGACGAAGGAAGGGCAGCAACATCAAAAACTCCGTGCTCCACGATGCTGAGAGGTAGGTTGTCTGACCCCTGACAAGGCTCCACGGGTGGTGGTGAGGGCACCAAGTCCACGTCCGAAGCCTGACAAGGCTCCACGGGTGGTGGTGAGGGCACATGGTCCACCTTCGAAGCCTGCAGAGAGCCCAACTTGAGCTGCTCCATCGACGCAGGCGAAACATCTTCCCCACACAACACCTGCAACTCGGGCATGATCTGCAGCACCGAAGACACAACCTCGACAGATGCCTCACCCATGGAGTCCGGCAACACAAGGGGCGTCGAACTAGACCCAACACGGGGCGAGAAGCTACCAAAGAGCTTCGCAACCACCTCATCCATAAAGCCAACAGAAGAATCAACCACGGGAGCCTGCGCAAGAGGGAACCTTTGCAGAGTAGCCTCTGCGCGCTCTAGAAAGCTCCCAATATGCACCATCCAGCCTTGCAAGGAGTTAGCGACCTCGCGAAGTGGCTTAATTGCATCCTCCATCTGTGAGGAAGTCATGCAATCAAGATCAGATACTAGAAGCTTTGTGTGCACCCCTAGAGCGGACTGGAGCGTCACATCTATCGGGACAGAAGCTGAAGCAACCGACGAGTAAGGTGAGGAATCACGACGAGGAGTCTTCATGTTGGACGAGGCCTCATGTATCTTAGATGTTGATGAAGGGGCAACAGTCGAAGCCCAAGAAAGAGCCAGCGGCCTGAAGGAAATATGCCCTAGAGGCAATAGTAAAGTTATTATTTATTTCCTTATTTCATGATAAATGTTTATTATTCATGCTAGAATTGTATTAACCGGAAACATAATACATCTGTGAATACATAGACAAACATAGTGTCACTAGTATGCCTCTACTTGACTAGCTCGTTAATCAAAGATGGTTAAGTTTCCTAACCATAGACATGAGTTGTCATTTGATTAACGGAATCACATCATTAGGAGAATGATGTGATTGACTTGACCCATTTCGTTAGCTTAGCACTTGATCGTTTAGTATGTTGCTATTGCTTTCTTCATGATTTATACATGTTCCTATGACTATGAGATTATGCAACTCCCGTTTACCGGAGGAACACTTTGTGTGCTACCAAACATCACAACATAACTGGGTGATTATAAAGGTTCTCTATAGGTGTCTCCGAAGGTACTTGTTGAGTTGGCGTATTTCGAGATCAGGATTTGTCACTCCGATTGTCGGAGAGGTATCTCTGGGCCCTCTCGGTAATGCACATCACTATAAGCCTTGCAAGCAATGTGACTAATGAGTTAGTTTTGGGATGATGCATTACGGAACGAGTAAAGAGACTTGCCGGTAACGAGATTGAACTAGGTATTGAGATACCGACGATCGAATCTCGGGCAAGTAACTTACCGATGACAAAGGGAACAACGTATGTTGTTATGCGGTTTGACCGATAAAGATCTTCGTAGAATATGTGGGAGCCAATATGAGCATCCAGGTTCCGCTATTGGTTATTGACCGGAGACGTGTCTTGGTCATGTCTACATAGTTCTCAAACCTGTAGGGTCCGCACGCTTAAAGTTCGGTGACAATTGGTATTATGAGTTTATGTGATTTGATGTACCAAAGGTAGTTCGGAGTCCCGGATGAGATCGGGGACATAACGAGGAGTCTCGAAATGGTCGAGACGTAAAGATCGATATATTGGACGACTATATTCGGACACCGGAAGTGTTCCGGGTAAGTTTCGGAGAAAACCGGAGTGCCGGAGGGGTTACCGGAATCCCCCGGGGAGTATTGGGCCTTAGTGGGCTTTAGGGGAGAGAGATGGCAGCAGCCCAGTAGGTGGTGCACCCCTTCCCATGAGGGGTCCGAATCGGACTAGGGCAGGGGGGCGCACCCCCCTTTCCTTCTCCTCTTTCCCTCTCTTTCCTTCCCCCTTCCCTCTTCCTAGTTGGACTAGGAAAGGGGAGTCCTACTCCTACTAGGAGGAGGACTCTCCCCCTCCTTGGCGCGCCCCAAAGGGCCAGCCGGCCTCCCCCTTGCTCCTTTATATACGGGGGCAGGGGGCACCCTAGAACACACAAGTTGATTTGTTGATCTCTCCCAGCCGTGTGCGGTGCCCCCCTCCACCATATTCCACCTCGGTAATATCGTATTGGTGCTTAGGTGAAGCCCTGCGTCGATAGCATTATCAACACCGTCATCACGCCGTCGTGCTGACGGAACTCTCCCACAAAGCTCTGCTGGATCGGAGTTCGTGGGACGTCATCGAGCTGAACGTGTGCTGAACTCGGAGGTGCCGTACGTTCGGTACTTGGATCGGTCGGATCGTGAAGACGTACGACTACATCAACCGCGTTGTGCTAATGCTTCCGCTTTCGGTCTACGAGGGTACGTGGACAACACTCTCCCCTCTCGTTGCTATGCATCTCCATGATATTGCGTGTGCGTAGGAATTTTTTTGAAATTACTACGTTCCCCAACAGTGGCATCCGAGCCAGGTTTTATGCGTAGATGTTATATCCACGAGTAGAACACTAGTGAATTGTGTGCGATACAAGTTATACTGCTTACTAGCATGTCATACTTTGGTTCGGCGGTATTGTTGGATGAAGCGGCCCGGACCGACATTACGCGTACGCTTACCGAGACTGGTTCTACCGACGTGCTTTGCACATAGGTGGCTGGCGGGTGTAAGTTTCTCCAACTTTAGTTGAACCGAGTGTGGCTACGCCCGGTCCTTGAGAAGGTTAAAACAGCACTAACTTGACAAACTATCATTGTGGTTTTGATGCGTAGGTAAGAACATTTCTTTCTCAGCCCGTAGCAGGCACGTAAAACTTGCAACAACAAAGTAGAGGACGTGTAACTTGTTTTTGCAGGGCATGTTGTGATGTGATATTGTCAAGACTTGATGCTAAATTTTATTGTATGATATGATCATGTTTTGTAACAGAGTTATCGGCAATTGGCAGGAGCCATATGGTTGTCGCTTTATTGTATGCAATGCAATCGCCCTATAATTGCTTTACTTTATCACTAAGCGGTAGCGATAGTCGTAGAAGCAATAGTTGGCGAGACGGCAACGGTGCTACGATGGAGATCAAGGTGTCGCGCTGGTGACGATGGTGATCATGACAGTGCTTCGGAGATGGAGATCACAAGCACAAGATGATGATGGCCATATCATATCACTTATATTGATTGCATGTGATGTTTATTCTTTATGCATCTTATTTTGATTTGATTGGCGGTAGCATTATAAGATGATATGTCACTAAATTTCAAGATAAAGGTGTTCTCCCTGAGTATGCACCGTTGCCAAAGTTCGTCGTGCCGAGACACCACGTGATGATTGGGTGTGATAAGCTCTACGTTCATCTACAACTTGTGCAAGCCAGTTTTGCACACGCAGAATACTCGGGTTAAACTTGACGAGCCTAGCATATGCAGGTATGTCCTCGGAACACTGGAGACCGAAAGGTCGAGCGTGAATCATATAATAGATATGATCAACATAGTGATGTTCACCATTGAAAACTACCCCATCTCACGTGATGATCGGACATCGTTTAGTTGATTTGGATCACGTGATCACTTAGATGATTAGAGGTATGTCTATCTAAGTGGGAGTTCTTAAGTAATATGATTAATTTAACTTTAATTTATCATGAACTTAGTCCTGGTACTATTTTGTAAATTATGTTGTAGATCAATAGCTCGCGTTATTGCTTCCCTATGTTTTATATGTGTTCCTAGAGAAAACTAGGTTGAAAGATGATAGTAGCAGTGATGCGGACTGGGTCCGTGATCTGAGGTTTATCCTCATTGCTGCACAGAAGAATTATGTCCTCCATGCACCGGTAGGTGACAGACCTATTGCATAAGCAGATGCAGACGTTATGAACATTTGGCTAGCTCAATATGATGACTACTTGATAGTTTAGTGCACCATGCTTAACGGCTTATAATCGGGACTTCAAAGACGTTTTGAACGTCATGGACCATATGAGATGTTCCACGAGTTGAAGTTAATATTTCAAGCAAATCCCTGAGTTGAGAGATATGAAGTCTCCAACAAATTCTATAGCTAAAAGATGGAGGAGAATTCTTAACTAGTGAGAATGTGCTCAGATTGTCTATGTACTACAATCGCTTGAATCAAGTGGGAGTTAATCTTTCAGATAAGATAGTGATTGACAAAGTTCTCTAGTCACCATCACCAAGTTACTAGAACTTCGTGATGAACTATAGTATGCAAGGGATGACGAAAAGGATTCCCGAGCTCTTTGTGATGTTGAAATCGAGAAGGTAGAAATCAAGAAAGAGCATCAAGTGTTGATGATTGACAAGACCACTAGTTTCAAGAAAAGGGAAAAGGGAAAGAAAGAGAACTTCAAGCAAAATGGCCAGCAAGTTGTCACTCCGGTGAAGGAGCCCAAAGTTGGACCAAATCCTGAAATTGAGTGCTTCTACTTCAAAGGAAATGGTCACTAGAAGCGGAAATACCCTAAATATTTGGTAGATAAGAAGGATGGCAAAGTGAACAAGGGTATATTTGATATACAGGTTATTGATATGTACCTTACTAGTGTTTATAGTAACCCCTGGGTATTTTGTACTTGTTCGGTTGCTAAGATTAGTAACTTGAAACATGAGTTACAAAATAAACAGAGACTAGTTGAGGGTGAAGTGGCGATGTGTATTGGAAGTGGTTCCAAGATTGATATGATCATCATCGCACACTCCCTATACTTTTGAGATTAGTGTTAAACCCAAATACATGTTATTTGGCGTTTGCGTTGAGCATGAATATGATTTGATCATGTTTATTGCAATACAATTATTCATTTAAAGTCAGAGAATAATTGTTGTTCTGTTTACATGAATAAAACCTTCGATGGTCATACACCCAATGAAAATAGTTTGTTGGATCTCGATCATAGTAATAAACATATTCATAATATTGATGCCAAAAGATGCAAAGTTGATAATGATAGTGCAACTCGGAGGTGCCGTACGTTCGGTACTTGGATCAGTTGGATCGTGAAGACGTACGACTACATCAACCGCGTTGTGCTAATGCTTCCGCTTTCGGTCTACGAGGATACGTGGACAAAACTCTCCCCTCTCATTGCTATGCATCACCATGATCTTGCGTGTGCATAGGATTTTTTTTGAAATTACTACGTTCCCCAACACGGCCCAACAGAACTTGTAGAAGGCTGCAGCTACACCGGCTTGCAGCCATCCCATGCACGGTGTCCCGAGCGAAAGCATAGGTTGCACCGGATTGGATCCCTGCACTCGGGCGCTTGATGACCTTTTCCGAAGCAACGAAAACATCTATTCCAGAGCCACACAGGTAGCTGGGGACGCTGATGAGGCATGAAAGCCGAAGATGGCCGAGGTGCCTGTCGTGCATGGCGGGACTGGACAAGCTTCCAGCATGCAGCGTCCTCCATGAGCCCCACGCATGTCGCATCCGACCCGATGAGGAAGTCTGCATCTATGTCTGCATCAGAGACCAGGGGGCTGGAGCTCAAAAGGGCAGCAGGTGACCGGCCGTCGTCCAGGCAGGGCGGCGCTGTCGGCGGCTTGTCAATGGTCTCTGGCACTTCCACAACAATGTCCTTGGAACACAAACGTGGCTCCGGCGGCAGGGACACAGGCCCCCGATCCATATCAGGCCGGGGCGGTTGGGAGCTTGGTAAAGAGCAAAGGAGGCGGGAGGGCGTTGTCGGCCGGCAGAAAGAGGCGCCGACAAGGAGGACGGGGACGGTTGGCAGAGGAGGCAGATTGGCCGGCACCAATGGCGTGCACGAGAGCTTGCGCGAGGCAGCGAAGCATCCCTGAACGGCCGGATCAGCCTTGTGGGCGGTGAGGAAGTCCGTAGCGAGCGCGATGGTCGTAGTCCGAGGGGTCGCCAAAGACGGCGCAACCGCCGTGAGCATTGGGTCATCACGGGCGCCGGAGCAGACAACGACGCAGCCGTCACGCAGGTGGGGGTCTTCGAGGGGCAGAAGAGAGAGGGTGCCATGGTGGTTCCGGATCTGGTCCCGGTGGCAGCAGGGAACACTGGAGGAAGGAGATCGGCCGCCGCCGCCGGAGACGCTCACCCGATTCAGGGGCCCATGAGCGGCAGCCTGCTTTCGAACCGCTAGTTGTCATAATAAGGAAGTGTTACATGCATACAAATAGTAAATGTAATTGCAGTGTGATTACGCTGTTTAATACGGGGTACTGATTACGCTGTTTAATTCTCCAAATTCTTCTAGCGTACACAGAATACTACTCCCTCGTTTCTAAGACTAGCCACAGCACGGAGTAACTTAGAGTAGTAACATGCATATGTTACTAGTCTATGTTACTACCTCTATAGTGGGGAGTAACATATGTGTATTGTCATGCATCACTTCATTTATTATGTTGTAGACTCATCTTGTCTTGATATGTGTGATGTTACAGTAACTAGCTATGTTACTATATGTTTCTCTTTCTTCATTGATTACTTGCCACATCATCTATTTTAACTAGACAAATGTGATGTTACCACTATGTTATTCCCACTGTGGGTAGTCTAAATATAAGCCTACTACATATTGAGAATGCAGTTTGGTGGCCAAGCTACCTGAAGGCCGGTATCCGGTCCGTCTGTGCTCGCCGCGATCACTGCCAAGTCGGTATGCATCTAGGGTGTGTTTGGTTGCCCGCATTGAGCCCAACCAGGCCCGCACAGGAAGGAAGAGGCCTATTTGGTTGCCTGGTTTCACTGTTGGGCCTGCATCATATGCTTCTCAAAGCAGCCCAGAGTCTGGCTCGCTAGAAATACTCGGTTTGCAGTTTCTCGCGAGTCAGGCTGAGTGAGGCGCGAGGTCGCACGAGCGCGTGCGAGGCGAGGGCGAGGGGGATGGTGGGAGATGGAAATCTGGCGCGCCGTTCCGGTGCCAAATCTAGCCTCACCCGTTTCACTCGCTCACTTATAGCCACTACCCCCTTTCTTCCCTACTGCCTCATCACCAGCGACAACCGCGATTTCAGATCTGCGCTAGCGGCGACGACGGAGGAAGAAGAGTGCTACCTCGAGCATGTGTTGGTTTTCCCTTGAAGAGGAAAGGGTGATGCAAGAAAGTAGTGTAAGTATTTCCCTTAGTTTTTGAGAACCAAGGAATAAATCTAGTAGGAGGTTACACGCAAGTCGCCTTGTACCTGCACAAACAAATAAGAACCTTGCAATCAACGCGATAAAGGGGTTGTCAATCCCTTCACGGCCACTTGCAAAAGTGAGATCTGATAGAGACAATAAGATAACTATTTTTGGTATTTTTGTTGTATAGATTGAAAAGTAAAGATTGCAAAATATTAAACGAGATGCAATGTAAATAAAATAGATATAATACAATGGAAAAGAGGCCCGGGGGCCATAGGTTTCACTAGTGGCTTCTCTCAAGATAGCATATCTTATGGTGGGTGAACAAGTTAATGTCGAGCAATTGATAGAAAAGCGCATAGTTATGAGAATATCTAGGCATGATCATGTATATAGGCATCACATCCGTGACAAGTAGATCTAAATGATTCTGCATCTACTACTATTACTCCACACATCGACCGCTATCCAGCATGCATCTAGAGTATTAAGTTCATAAGAACAGAGTAACACATTAAGCAAGATGACATGATGTAGAGGGATAAACTCAAGCAATATGATATAAACCCCATCTTTTTATCCTTGATGGCAACAATACAATACGTGCCTTGCTGCCCCTGCTGTCACTAGGAAAGGACACCGCAAGATTGAACCCAAAGCTAAGCACTTCTCCTATTGCAAGAAAGATCAATCTAGTAGGCCAAACCAAACTGATAATTCGAAGAGACTTGCAAAGATATCCAATCATACATATAAGAATTCAGAGAAGAATCAAATATTGTTCATAGATAATCTTGATCATAAACCCACAATTCATTGGATCTCGACAAACACACCGCAAAAAGTATTACATTGAATAGATCTCCAAGAAGATCGAGGAGAACTTTGTATTGAGAATCAAAGAGAGAGAAGAAGCCATCTAGCTAATAACTATGGACCCGAAGGTCTATGGTAAACTACTCACACATCATCGGAGAGGCTATGGTGTTGATATAGAAGCCCTCTGAGGGAGTCCTGGATTAGGGGGTGTCCAGATAGCCGAACTATCATCATCAGCCGGACTCCAAGACTATGAAGATACAAGATTGAAGACTTCGTCCCGTGTCCGGATGGGACTTTCCTTGGCGTGGAAGGCAAGCTTGGCAATACGGATATGTAGATCTCCTACCATTGTAACCAACTCTGTGTAACCCTAGCCCTCTTCGGTGTCTATATAAACCGGATGGCTTTAGTCCATAGGACGAACAACAATCATACCATAGGCTAGCTTCTAGGGTTTAGCCTCCTTGATCTCGTGGTAGATCTACTCTTGTAATACCCACATCATCAATATCAATCAAGCAGGACGTAGGGTTTTACCTCCATCAAGAGGGCCCGAACCTGGGTAAAACATCGTGTCCCTTGTCTCGTGTTACCATCCGCCTAGACGCACAGTTCGGGATCCCCTACCCGAGATCCGCCGGTTTTGACACCGACATTGGTGCTTTCATTGAGAGTTCCTCTGTGTCGTCACCGATAGGCTCGATCACTTCTTCGATCATCAACAACGATGCAGTCCAGGGTGAGACCTTTCTCCCCGGACAGATCTTCGTATTCAGCAGCTTTGCACTGCGGGCCAATTCGCTTGGCCATCTGGAGCAGATCGAAAGCTACTCCCCTGGCCGCCAGGTCAGGTTTGGAAGTTTGAACTTCACGGCTGACATCCGCGGAGACTTGATCTTCGATGGGTTCGAGCCACAGCCGAGCGCGCCGCACTGTCACGATGGGCATGATTTAGCTCTGCAGCCGGACAGTGCCCTGGAGGCCGCACACAAGTCTGCTCCGATCCTCAATTCGGAGCCGGCTGCGCAGATCGAGGACGGGTGGCTAGACACCGCCTCGGGGGCTGCAACCTCTACGGCGATGGAGTCGAACACTAACCTTGTCCCTCATGAAGCTCGTGACTCCGAGGTGCCGGACTCCTCGCCGGACTCCGAACCTCCCACGCCCCCTCCAATCGAATCCGATTGGGCGTCGATCATGGAATTCACCGCTGCGGTCATCTTTCAACACTCACCTTTCGGCGACATCTTGAGTTCGCTAAAGTATCTCTCATTATCAGGAGAGCCCTGACCGGACTGCGGTCAGGACGGTTGGGATGCGGACGACGAAGAAATTCAAAGCCCACCCACCACCCACTTAGTAGCCACTGTCGACGATCTAACCAACATGCTAGACTTCGACTCCGAAGACATCGACGGTATGGACGACGATGCCGGAGACGACCAAGAACCAGCGCCTACTGGGCACTGGAAAGCCACCTCATCATATGACATATACATGGTGGATATCCCAAAGGATGGGAATGGCGAAGGAACATCGGAGGATGACCCCTCCAAGAAACAGCCCAAGCGCCGGCGTCAGCGGCGCCGCTCTAAATCCCGTCACAGCAAGAATGGAGATTCCGGCACCGGAGATAATAACACCCCAGACAGTGCCGAAGACAACCCCCTCCAGCAAGATTCAACACAGGAGGACGGAGATGCCAGCCCTCATGAGAGAGCAGCAGAAGAAGAGGTAGAGGATTACATGCCTCCCTCCGGAGACGAGGCAAGCCTCGACGACGACGAATTCGTCGTGCCTGAGGATCCCGTCGAACAAGAACGTTTTAAACGCAGGCTTATGGCCACGGCAAACAGCCTCAAGAAAAAGCAGCAGCAGCTTAGAGCTGATCAAGATCTGCTAGCCGACAGATGGACTGAAGTCCTTGCGGCCAAAGAGCATGAGCTCGAATGCCCCTCCAAAAGCTACCCTAAACGCAAGCTGCTCCCCCGATTAGAGGAGGAGGCATATGAACCTGCATCACCAGCAGACAATACGGCTGACCGACCACCCTGTGGCCACGACAGAGAGGCCTCTAGGCCCTCCACTAGAACCGTACCCCGGCATCGCTCGAAAAGCACAAGGCCACAGGGGAACGCTCTGGACTTGCGAGATATATTGGAGGATAAGGCAAGACAATCAAGATCGATCTATGGATCGCGTGGGCGCCCCATGATACGTGACGACAACCGTCGCGCTGGACACAGTAAGTCCGGCTGGGCCAAACACAGTAGACAAAGCTCTTTTGAACTTCGTCGTGATATCGCGCAATACAGAGGCGTCGCACACCCACTATGCTTCACAGATGAAGTAATGGATCATCAAATTCCCAAAGGGTTTAAACCCGTGAATATTGAATCTTATGACGGCACAACAAACCCCGCGGTTTGGATCGAAGACTATCTCCTTCATATCCACATGGCCCGCGGTGATGATCTTCACGCCATCAAATACCTCCCACTCAAGCTTAAAGGACCAGCCCGGCATTGGCTTAACAGCTTGCCAGCAGAGTCAATTGGGAGTTGGGAAGACCTGGAAGCCACATTCCTCGATAAATTACAAGGCACGTATGTGCGACCACCAGACGCTGATGACCTAAGCCATATAATTCAGCAGCCAGACGAATCGGCTAGACAATTCTGGACACGGTTCCTAACTAAGAAAAATCAAATCGTCGACTGTCCGGATGCGGAGGCCCTCGCGGCCTTCAAGCATAACATCCGCGACGAGTGGCTTGCCCGGCACCTAGGACAAGAAAAGCCGAAATCCATGGCAGCCCTCACATCACTCTTGACCCTCTTCTGCGTGGGTGAGGACAGCTGGCTAGCCCGCAGCAACAACCTTAGCAAAAATTCTGGCAGTCTGGATATCAAGGACCGCAATGGCAGGTCGCATCGCAACAAAAACAAACGCCACATTAACGACGACAATAGTGAGGATACGGCAGTCAATGCCGGATTCAGAGGCTCTAAACCCAGTCAGTGGAAAAAGCCATTCAAAAGAACTACTCCGGGTCCATCCAATTTGGACCGAATACTCGACCACTCGTGCCAGATACACGGCACCCCCGAAAAGCCAGCTAACCACACCAACAGGGACTGTTGGGTATTCAAGCAAGCAAGCAAGTTAATTGCCGAAAACAACGACAAGGGGCTGCATAGCGATGACGAGGAAGACACCCGACCACCGAACAATAGAGGACAAAAGGGTTTCCCCCCACAAGTGCGGACGGTGAGCATAATATACGCAACCCACATACCCAAAAGGGAGCGGAAGCGTGCACTCAGGGATGTATACGCGATGGAGCCAGTTGCCCCGAAGTTCAATCCATGGTCCTCCTACCCGATCACTTTTGATCGAAGGGACCACCCCACCAGCATCCGCCATGGCGGATTCGCCGCATTGGTTTTAGACCCAATAGTCGATGGATTTCACCTCACCAGAGTCCTGATGGACGGCGGCAGCAGCCTGAACCTGCTTTATCAGGATACAGTGTGCAAAATGGGCATAGACCCCTCAAGGATTAAACCTACAAAGACGACCTTTAAAGGCGTCATACCAGGTGTAGAGGCCAATTGTACAGGCTTAGTTACACTGGAAGTGGTCTTCGGATCCCCGGATAACTCCGAAGCAGGGAGTTAATCTTCGACATAGTTCTGTTCCGCAGCGGCTATCATGCTCTGCTCGGACGTACCGCGTTTGCAAAGTTCAACGCGGTGCCGCACTACGCATACCTCAAACTCAAGATGCCAGGCCCTCGAGGAGTCATCACGGTCAACGGAAACACCGAACGCTCTCTCCGAACGGAGGAACATACAGCGGCTCTCACGGCAGAAGTACAGTGCAGCCTCTTAAGGCAATTCTCGAGTCCGGCCGTTAAGCGACCGGACACGGCTAAACGCGCCCGGAGTAACCTACAACAAGACCACCTGGCACGTTCCGAGCACGCGTAGCAGTGCGGCCCCAACCCCAGCCCCTGCAAAATTTCAAGACAGGTCCTTCACGTACATCATTACGCTCTGGAGATACCATGGGCATAGGGGGAGGGGCACGACCACGATAGGCCCAGAATGCGGCTTAACCACACCAGGGGCTCTCAAGTGTGTCGTTCTTTTTTCTCTCTTTTTCTTTTTTTTCTACCCACAGGACTCCGTTCATCAGAGGCCCTGTCCGGCAGTAGACCTGCCGAACTCACGATGCAGCAGCCAGGGAAGGAGAAAGGCTACGACGAATATCCAGGTGGTCTCCATTACGAGCATTAAATCTGTTTTATACACCATTCCGCAGCCTACCCCTGGAGGGGGACATGTTTAATAGTCCCATCCCTTGCTTATCGCACCATTTGTATCGTTCTGCATTCACAGCAATATTTCTTGAATAAACAATGCATCACCTTTTTGCTTACAATTGCATTTCTTTCTTATACATATATGACATGTTGCATCCGTACACTTTGGTACGGCTAAATACACCAGGGGCTTATGCTTCCCGCATCATGGTATGATAAGTCCGAACACTTTCACAAGTGCAGCACCCTGAACTTATAGCATTATATGCATCGGCTCCGAATCATGTCTTGGGTCAATAGTTGGGTTTGCCCGGCTCCCATGTTTTGGTACCTTACGTTCCATTGTATCGGCTAAGGTAGCACTGGGAGAACCACTGCGATTGCGCCCCAGTTGAGCTGGGCGAGCGCCTCAGTGGAGAAAGCTAAAACTGACCGTCATGATGAGGCGAGAGCCGGTCGCTGTTCGAGAGGTTTTTTCGAGTCCCTAAAGACTTATGCCGCTTAGAGCGAGGAACCGGCTTTGTCCGGCCCAGGCGTGGATAGCGCCCCAAATTTGGCATTCCGAACACTAGGGGCTTCGCCGAAATTTAAAATTATAGAATTCTATGGCTAAGTGAGAGTGTTCAAGCATTATAAGTCCGGTTACCTTGTTTGTTGTGTTGAGCGCCTCCCTAGATGGACTCAAAAATGGGAACAAGAGTGCTCAAATTTATCCCGAACACCCCAGCACTCGTGGCATGGGGGATGAAGCCGATGACTTGCCATCTCTCAGATTTGATAAACGGCCGCACAGAAGGTAATATTTTAAATTAACAAGCGTTGCTTAGCGCATATGAACAATGTTTTCAGCGCACAGGATAACAAAATGCGAGTCTACTCAAATATTACATCTTTGGAGCACTCACCCGCAATAATGCGGGCACCCTTCAGGACACTCTTATAATACATCTCGGGTGTGCGATACTCCTTGCCCGGCGGTGGCGCGTCCGTTACAAGCTTCACAGCATCCATCTTGCCCCATTGCACCTTTGCGCGGGCAAGGGCCCGACGGGCACCTTCAATATAGGCGGAGTGCTTGATGACTTCAACCCATGGACACGCATCCACCAGCCGCCGCACCAGGCCGAAGTAGCTCCCAGGCATGGCCTCCTTAGGCCACAGCCGAACTATGAAGCCCTTCATGGCCTGTTCGGCCACCTTGTGGAGCTCGACCAGCTGCTTCAGCTGGTCGCTAAGGGGCACCGGATGTCCGGCCTCAGCATACTGAGACCAGAAGACCTTCTCCGTCAAGCTCCCCTCCTCGGCCCTATAGAAAGCGGCAGCATCGGACACACTGCGGGGCAGATCTGCGAACGCTCCTGGAGAGCTCCGAATTCGGGTAAGTGATAGGTAATTCACACTCACACGCTTACTTTGCATGAAAAATGCCTTACCCGCCGCTATTTTCTTCAACGCCTCGATTTCCTGGAGGACCTTGTAGGCTTCGGCCTTAGCGGCTTTGGCACTCTTAAGAGCTGATGCAAGCTCGGACTCTCGAGTCTTCGAGTCACGCTCCAAACTCTCATGTTTTTCCACGAGAGCCTGGAGCTCTTGATGTACCTCCGCCACCCGCGCCT
Source organism: Triticum dicoccoides (assembly GCF_002162155.2). NCBI lineage: Eukaryota > Viridiplantae > Streptophyta > Magnoliopsida > Poales > Poaceae > Triticum > Triticum dicoccoides. The sequence continues at coordinate 564,778,439 of NC_041387.1, read as the reverse complement.
CCTACTTCTCTCGCTCGGCGCGCTCCGCGGCTGCATTACGTTCGGCCGCGGACACCGCCTCCTTCAGGGTCGCCACCTCGTTCGTGGCCCCTGCAATACCCATGTTATCCTTGTCATCCTTCTTGCAACCAAATCCTTTTCTGTAAGCTACAATTTTAATAAGGTGTTACTCACCTTCCTCATCCTCGAGTTGCTTCTTGGCACGGCCGAGCTCGTTCTCGAACCGCTCGAGGCTTTGCTTCAAAGTATTGACCTCCACAGTCAGGGCGGCAGAGGTCAGCAGCACAGCCTGCAATCCCATATTGACATATTTTTTATATGACTCCTGCATATATCTTTTTAGATCCTCAGTCCGGCTTTTCTTTTCGAATACCGAACCGAGCATCAGGGGCTACTGTCTATGCGGTACTATTTTACATATATCAAAATTCTTACCTCAAAGCCTGTTAGAAGGCTGCTGCAGGCTTCGGTCAGCCCGCTCTTGGTGAGCTGAACCTTCTGAATCACCGCACTCATGACAGTGCGGTGTTCCTCTTCGATGGAGACGCCGTTGAGCGCCTCCAGCAAGCTATCCGGTGCCTCCGGTTGGACGGAGGCCGCCGGCGTCCCGGTCTTGCCCTTCTTACGAAGGGGCCGCCCGCCGGATTCCGGAGCCACTACAGGTTCCGAGGCGAAGTCCGGTGCAAAGTCCGGGAGGTTGCCCTGCGGCACCTCCGGGGCCTCCTCCTCCTGGCGGTCCCTTCCCGGGATCCCACCTCGGCATCGTCCGCATCACGGGGGGTGGAGGCGGTCGGAAGAGAATCCATATCCGATGCACCCAAGGACCCGCTCGACGAAGCGGGAAGATCATCCTTGGGCGGACTGCAGGGTTGTATGCGGCATTAGAAAGACACCATGTGGCGAAAAGAAAAACCATGAAGTTATTCGGGAGTCCGGATACTTACGATCTCGCCAGGGGCTTGGCCCTTGGAGGCCAATCCTCGTCGTCATCGCCGGTGTTGGCAGAGCAGTCCGGGGGAAGAGTCCTTCCCTTCTTGGACCCTTCGGCCTTCCTCGTTGGGGAGGCCTTCCTTTTCTTCCCTCCCCCCGCTGGGGGAGAGGCCTCCTTCTTCTCCTCCTCGCCTTTGTGGGAGGAGTCTGCCTCGGAGTCATCGTTCGATGACACATGAAAATGGGAACTCTTTCGAGTGCCCGTGGCCTTCTTCTTGGCCTTCTTCTCCAGCACCACGTGGGGTGCCGGAGCCAGCAGCCCCGTTAAGCGGGCGTCCGCTGGGTCTTCTGGCAATGGGGCCGGACAGATAGTCTGTTCGGCCTTCTTCAGCCAGTCCTGTCAAAGGGGGGGAGTTTAGATCCCGCATAGAGTCAAACTATGGAAAACAAGTGTCCCGTAAAGGGCAAAATCGCTTACCTTGCTAGCCGGACGCTGCGAGCTGAATCTGCGATCTTCGATAGAGGATGCGGGAGCCTCGGCGCCCTTAAACAGCACCCTCCAGGCCTCTTCGTACATAGTGTCGAAGAGCCCACTCAAAGTCTGGTGCTGCGCCGGATCGAACTCCCACATATTGAAGTCCAGTTGTTGGCACGGGAGAATCCGGCGGATGAGCATGACCTGGACTACGTTGACAAGCTTGAGCTTCTTGTTCACTAGCTTTTGGATGCGGGCTTGAAGTCCGGTCAGCTCCTCCGAATCACCCCATGTCCGGCCACTCTTTCCAGGAGGTGAGCCGTATGGGGATGCCAGATCTTAATTCGGGGGCCGCTGCCCATTCAGGGTCACGCGGCTCGGTGATGTAGAACCACCCCGATTGCCACCCCTTAATGGTTTCCACGAAGGTGCCCTCGAGCCAAGTAACGTTGGGCATCTTGCCCACCATGACGCCTCCGCACTCCGCTTGGCTGCCCTTCAAAACCTTTGGCTTGTCACTGAAGGTCTTGAGCCACAAGCCGAAGTGGGGCTGGATGCAGAGGAAGGCCTCACACACGACGGTAAACGCCGAGATGTTGAGGATGAAATTCGGGGCCAGATCATGGAAATCCAGGCCGTAGTAGAACATGAGCCCCCGGACAAAGGGATGGAGTGGGAAGCCCAGTCCGCAGAGGAAATGGGAAAGAAATACTACCCTCTCATGGGGCCTGGGGGTGGGGATGAGCTCTCCCTCGTCGGGGAGCCGGTACGCGATGTTGCTGGACAGATATCCGGCGCTGCGCAGCTTCTGGATATGCCCCTCCGTAACGGAGGAGGCCATCCACTTGCCTCCTGCTCCGGACATAGTTGGAAAAGGTTGAGGTGAGATGTGCGGACTGGGGCGCTGGAGCTCGAGTTCGCGGAGATGGATAAGAAAAGGAGGAAGAAGGCGTAGGTGAAAGGGTTGGATCTTTATCCCCTTATATGGGCGGACGAAACTATGCGTCCCCACTGGCCTGATGAAACTCGCTTATCTCCCAAGCGCCGCAATCAATGGCGCGGTTGGGTTACCCACGTCTGTATTGATGGGAATCCCGGAATAAGGGGAACACGATCTCTGCTTCAACAAGACGTGCCAATGAAACTGCTTTGCTAAACGCGCTGAGGTGGTACAATAAAAACAATTCGAGTAAAGGCTTGGTAGTGGTGTGACGCCATGCCATAGAATACGTCAGCAGATTGAACTTATGTAAATATTATTCTCTCTACGGTGGTATGTGGAATTTATTTTGCAGAGCCGGACACTATCCTGGTGTTCACAATCTTCTATAAATTATTCGGAGAAGGAACCCGCCTTGCAATGCCGAAGACAATATGCGCGCCGGACTCGTCGTCATTGAAGCCTGGTTCAGGGGCTACTGAGGGAGTCCTAGATTAGGGGGTGTCCGGATAGCCGAACTATCATCATCGGCCGGACTCCAAGACTATGAAGATACAAGATTGAAGACTTCGTCCCGTGTCCAGATGGGACTTTTCCTTGGCGTGGAAGGCAAGCTTGGCAATACGGATATGTAGATCTCCTACCATTGTAACCGACTCTGTGTAACCCTAGCCCTCTCCGGTGTCTATATAAACCGGATGGCTTTAGTCCATAGGACGAACAACAATCATACCATAGGCTAGCTTCTAGGGTTTAGCCTCCTTGATCTCGTGGTAGATCTACTCTTGTAATACCCACATCATCAATATCAATCAAGCAAGACGTAGGGTTTTACCTCCATCAAGAGGGCCCGAACCTGGGTAAAACATCGTGTCCCTTGTCTCCTATTACCATCCGCCTAGACGCACAGTTCGGGACCCCCTACCCGAGATCCACCGGTTTTGATACCGACACCCTCCGTGATCGATTCCCCCTCCGGCAGAGCGCCGGAAAAGGCCCCAAGATGGGATCTCATGGGTACAGAAGGTTGCGGTGGTGCAAATAGGGTTTCGTGTTGCCCCTGGATGTTTTCAGGGTATATGAGTATATATAGGCGAAAGAACTAAGTCGGTGGAGCCACGAGGGGCCCACGAGGGTGGGGGGTGCGCCTACCCCCTGGGCGCGCCCTCCTACCTCGTGGCCGCCTTGTTGCTTCCTTGACATCCAGTCCAAGTCTCCTGGATTGTGTTTGTTCCAAAAACGATTCTCCCAAAGGTTTCATTCCGTTTGGACTCCGTTTGATATTCCTTTCGTGCGAAACACTAAAATAGGCAAAAAAACAACAATTTGCACTGGGCCTCCGGTTAACAGGTTAGTCCCAAAGATAATATTAAAGTGCATATTAAACCCCATTAAACGTCCAAAACAGATAATATACTAGCATGGAACAATCAACAATTATAGATACGTTGGAGACGTATCAAGCATCCCCAAGCTTAATTCCTGGTCGTCCTCGAGTAGGTAAATGATAAAAACAGAATTTTTGATGTGGAATGCTACCTAACATAATTTCCAATGTAATTCTCTTTATTGTGCCATGAATGTTCAGATCCAAAAGATTCAAGATAAAAGTTTAATATTGACATAAAAATAGTAATACTTCAAGCATGCAAACCAAGCAGTTTATGTCTTATCAAAATAACATAGCCAAAGAAAGCTTATCCCTACAAAATCATATAGTTTGGCCATGCTTCATTTTCGTCACACAAAATGCTCCCATCATGCACAACCTCGGTTTAAGCCAAGCAATTGGTTCATACTTTTTAACGCGCTTCAGCCTTTTCAACCGTCATGCAATACATGAGTGTAAGCCATGGACATAACGCTATGGGTGGAGTAGAGTATGATGATAGGGATTATGTGAGAAAACAAAAAAGGAAAAAGTCTCACATTGACGCGGCTAATCAATGGGCTATGGAGATGCCCATCAATTGATGATAATAGAAGGAGTAGGGATTGCCATTCAACGGATGCACTAGAGCTATAAATGTATGAAAGCTCATCAAAAAGAAACTAAGTGGGTGTGCATCCAACTTGCCTGCTCACGAAGACCTAGGGCATTTTGAGGAAGCCCATCATCGGAATATACAAACCAAGTTCTATAATGAAAAATTCCCACTAGTATATGAAAGTGACAAAATAAGAAACTCTCTATCATGAAGATCATGGTGCTACTTTGAAGCACAAGTGTGGAAAAAGGATAGTAACATTGTCCCTTCTCTTTTTTTTTTCTCATTTTTTTATTTGGGTTTCTTTGGCCTCTGTTTTTCACTTTTTTCTCTTTTTTTTTTATTTCGTCCGGAGTCTCATCCCGACTTGTGGAGGAATCATAGTCTCCATCATCCTTTCCTCACATGGGACAATGCTCTAATAATGGAAATCATCACACTTCTATTTATTTACAACTCAAGAATTACAACTCAATACTTAGGACAAAATATGACTCTATGTGAATACATCCGGTGGTGTACCGGGATATGCAATGAATCAAGAGCGACATGTATGAAAGAATTATAAAGGTGGCTTTGCCACAAATACGATGTCAACTACATGATCATGCAAAGCAATATGACAATGATGGAGCGTGTCATAATAAACGGAATGGTGGAAAGTTGCATGGCAATATATCTCAGAATGGCTATGGAAATGCCATAATAGTTAGGTATGATGGCTGTATTGAGGAAGATATAAGGAGGTTGTAACGCCCCGGATCCGATGCGCCAGGTGTCTGCCAGTTATTCGTCGTCGTTGCCATGTCATTTGCTTGCGTGTTGCATTTTATCATGTCATCATGTGCATTTCATTTTGCATACGTGTTCGTCTCATGCATCCGAGCCTTTTTCCCGTTGTCCGTTTTGCAATCCGGCATTCCTATGTCCTCCGGAGTTCCCCTTTTTGCCTCTCGTTGTAAGCGGGTGTTAAACATTCTCGGAATGGACACAGTCTTGCCAAGCATCCTTGGTATCACCGGTAGACCGCCTGTCAAGTTTCGTGCCATTTGGAGGTCGTTTGGTACTCCAACGATTAACCGCGTAGCCCGAAACCTCCCTTTCTCTTTGCAGCCCAACGCCCCTCCAAAGTGGCCCAAAGCCCATCTAACTCCCCTTCATGCTGTCGGTCATTCGATCACGATCGTGTGGGCGAAAACCGCTCCTCATTTGGACTCTCCTAGCTCCCTCTAGCTATAAATAGGTGTCTCCCCCCGAATTTTCGCGCAGATGAACCCTAGCCTCTTCCCCCGCCGCCACCGGACATGTCCACTCCGGCCGGACATGTCCAGCTTCCACCTCACCCCGGCGAATCACGTGCCGCCACCTCAGCCACGTCGCCGCCCGCGCCCAATCGCGTCGCGCCACGTTGCCGCCGCCAGCCCTCCTCTCACTCCTCCGCCGCCAGGGCCCGCGCGGCCCGCGCCGCCGCCCGCCGCCGCCTGTCCGGAGCCCGCGCCCCGCGCCGCCGGACTCCACC
>NC_041387.1:564717694-564772233 GCF_002162155.2 Triticum dicoccoides | reverse complement strand
GGCTGGCGTGCTCGCCCTACCGCCTCGGCCCTTCGCCCTCGCCGCCAGTCGCCGGAGCCTGGCCGGCCCGCGCCTCCTCCTCCGAGCGCCGCCCTCGACCGGCTGGAGCCGAGCTCCGCCGCGCCTCCCTCGTCGCCCCTCCGGCTCGCCCCGGACGGATCCGGCGAGATCCGGTCTGGATCCGTCATCTCCGGCCTCCCCGGCGTCTTCCCCATCGTCTCCAGCGAGTTCTCCGGCCATTCTCGTCTCCCGCGCCGCCGTTGACTTTTCTGAGTTGGTAAAATTCTGCTGAGTCCCCGGTATATTTTGACATTATGTTGCCACGTTCATCGCATCGTATCTCTGCATCCGTAGCTCCGTTTTGTGCATGTAATATGTTACATTGTTCGCCTCAACGAGTACATCATATCATTCCATTGCATCATGTTCATTTGAGCTCATCTTGATGCCTGAATCATCGTTGCAAGAGTGCTTCATAATGTTGTCTGCTGTCTGTTAACAGAACTTGCTCTTTTGTCATTTTTGCCATGATTGATGTGTGCATCCTATGAGGTTGATGTCTACATGTGTTTTGATCTATGCCATGTATTTTTTATAGAGGTGATTACCATGTATTTTTGTGATCAATGTGGTGACTAGCACAAGCATGCAAACTAGGCATCGTGATGTTGCTGATTTTAGTCCCTGATTCTGCTGTTATTTTGATGCCATGTAAACGTGATGCTACAGAGAGATCCATGCATATTTTGAGATACTTCAGTGAGGGTGTTTTGAATATATGGTTATTGTCTATCTATTAATGCCCCTGTTTGCAATTATGGAGTGGTCTAGCATGTCATTTTCGTGCTCTACTTTTGCTTCAAAATGTTTCCTGGCAGATTGTTTACATGTTATTCAATTTTGCCAAGGTTGTTGTAGTTGATCCTTGCATGCTATGAACTTGTTCTTGCCTTGGTTTGTTTCATAAACATGTATTCTTGCTGATGCTATGCTTATCTTGTCATGCAATGACTTGTGGTGAGTGAATCGAGCTTGTTAAGTAGGGTACTTGCTGTTGCTGTTTTGCTAGACTGAATCTGTTATTTGGTGATGCTATGTAAACCTGCTGCTACTAATCATTCTATGCATAATCTGGAGATGTTCACTAAATATGTTTTGTTCTACATGTTATGCTTTATCCATCCATGCCCCTGGTTGCAATTATAGCCTGCTGTAGCTTGTTTTAATCTTGCTCTAAAGTTGCTTCATAATGTTGCTGTCAGCCTGTTAACATTAAGTTCAGTTGTTGCCATGATTGTTGCTAGTGTTCCATGCACCCTATGACCTTACTATTGCCATGCTTAGATTCACAAACATGCCTTCTTACTGTTGGATGCCTTTCCATGCCATGTTTTGCTCTGTAGTGAGTTGCACAAGCTCACCAACATGCCTTCATAATTCTGTTTCTGCCATGTATGAATCTGTATTATAACTTGCCATGTTTACATGGGTGCCATCATATTTTCTGATCCTTTTTGGCTCATGGTCAGTAAGGTACTCTTGTTCTATGCATTTAGTAGTATCATGTCATGCCTTTGTTTGCCTTGATAAGTTCCTGTAACATGTTGTTTGATAGCTCTAAACATTGCAACCTGATGTTATTTTCTGCAAAGTCTGAACTTTTATTATTTGCAATCTTGCCATGTGTATTTGAGCATGTTCAAGTGATTTCTGAAGATAGCTCAGTGTTCATGTTTTGTTATGCTTTACCTGTAAATCATGCCCATGCCTTTTGTTTTCTTGTTGAGGTCCTGTAGCATGTTGTTTTGATGCTCGCAAGTTGCCTAGTTGCTGTTTTGGACAGCTTGTCCTTTAAACTTGTATAGTGTGTGTGTGTGTTGAACCGTTGCTCCATTTTGAGTGTGCTCTATATGAAACTTGCTTAGAATTGCATGTAGTTTCATATTATCATGTTGCATCCATGTTTTGAGGTGTTTGCTTGATGTTTGAGTGCATTTTGCATCAATGCCATGTCTAACTTGTTTTGCTCATATCTTCTAGGTCGTAGCTCCGAACTAAGTGAACTTTATATGTAACTTGACTAGAATCTCGTGTAGATCATCTTTGTGCATCTTAACTTGCTGTTTAACAAACTTGAACATAAGGTTTATTCAGATCTGGACCAACTTCGAAATTTGCATATGAGGACTTACCGGAATTGTTATATGTTGTTCCCGGCCTCATTTAAACTTGCCTTAGAGTGTTGCTCTTGTTTGCATCATCTCTTGCCATGAGCAGCTTCATGTAGTTTTGTCATGCATCATGATTGTTGTGCATCATGCCTTGTTCATGTGTGGTGTGTTTACCATGTTGTGTGCTTCTTTTTGATAGTTCCTGTTTTGTTGGGATCGTGAGGATTCGTTCGTCTACGGTTGGTTCGGCTTCATCCGTTCATCTTCTTCATGGACTCGTTCTTCTTCCTTGCGGGATTTCAGGCAAGATGACCGCTACCTTGGATCTCACTACTATCATTGCTATGCTAGTTGCTTCGTTCTATCGCTTTGCTGCGCTACCTATCACCTGTTTATCAAGCCTCCCATATTGCCATGAACCTCTAACCTTTGACACCTTTCCTATGCAAACCATTGTTTGGCTATGTTACCGCTTTGCTCAGCCCTCTTATAGCGTTGCTAGTTGCAGGTGAAGTTGAAGATTGCTCCATGGCGGACATGATTTTGTTGGGATATCACAATATCTCTTATATTATTAATGCATCTATATATTTGGTAAAGGGTGGAAGACTCGGCCTTTTGCCTGGTGTTTTGTTCCACTCTTGCCGCCTTAGTTTCTGTCATACCGGTGTTATGTTCCCGGATTTTGCGTTCCTTACGCGGTTGGGTGATTTATGGGACCCCCTTGACAGTTCGCTTTGAATAAAACTCCTCTAGCAAGGCCCAACCTTGGTTTTACCATTTGCCTCACCACCACCTATACCTTTCCCTTGGGTCGGCCAACCCAAGGGTCATCTTTATTTTAGCCTCCCCCCCCCCCGAGCCAGTGCTTGTCTAAGTGTTGGTCCGAACCGAGTAGACTGCGGGGCCCCCTCGGGGAAACTTGAGGTCTGGTTTTACTCGTAGGATGTCTCATCCGGTGTTGCCCTGAGAACGAGATATGTGCAGCTCCTATCGTGATTGTCGGTGCATCGGGCGGCTTTGCTGGTCTTGTTTTACCATTGCCGAAATGTCTTGTAAACCGGGATCCGAGTCTGATCGGGTCTTCCTGGGAGAAGGTATATCCTTCATTGATCGCGAGAGCTTATCATGGGCTAAGTTGGGACACCCCTGCAGGGTATAATCTTTCGAAAGCCGTGCCTGCGGTTATAGGCAGATGGGAATTTGTTAATGTCTGGTTGTAGATAACTTGACACCAGATCCGAATTAAAACGCATCAACCACGTGTGTAGCCGTGATGGTCTCTTTTCGGCGGAGTCCGGGAAGTGAACACGGTTTCTGGGTTATGATTGACGTAAGTAGGAGTTCAGGATCACTTCTTGATCATTACTAGTTGAGGACCGTTCCTTTTGCTCTCTTCTCGCTCTTATTTGCGTATGTTAGCCACCATATATGCTTAGTCGCTGCTGCAACCTCACCACTTTACCCCTTCCATTCCCTTTAAGCTTTGCTAGTCTTGATACCCATGGTAATGGGATTGCTGAGTCCTCGTGGCTCACAGATTACTACAACAACAGTTGCAGGTACAGGATATTCGATGATCATGACGCGAGAACGATGCTTGCTTGCGTTGAGTTCTTCTTCTGCTTCTTCGATCAGGGGATAGGTTCCAGGTCGGCAGCCTGGGCTAGCAGGGTGGATGTCGTTTGAGTTTCTGTTTGTGTTTCATCCGTAGTCGGATGATGCTCTTATGTATTGTGATGTTGTATTCATGTGGCATTGTATGCCTTTTGTATGTATCCCCATCTATTATGTAATGTTGATGTAATGATATCCACCTTGCAAAAGCGTTTCAATATGCGGGTCTATCCTTGGTGGGACCTTCGAGTTCCTTTTGGATAGGGTCGCATATTGGGCGTGACAAAGGTTTATGTGTGATAGAGCGTATCGTATCACGGGGTTGGGATGCACCGACAAAGTTTGCACCAACTCTCAAGGTGAGAAAGGGCAATGCACGGTACCGTAGAGGCTAGCAAATTGCGGAATGGGTAAGAGTGCGCATAATCCATGGACTCACATTAGTCATAAATAACTCATATACTTATTACAAAAGTTTATTATCCCTCGAAGCAAAGTACTACTACGCATGCTCCTAGGGGAAGGGTTGGTAGTAGTTAACCATCGCGCGCTCCCGACCTCCACTCATAAGGAAGGCAATCAAAGAACACCCCATGCTTCAAATTTGTCACACAACGTTCACCATGCGTGCATGCTACGGGACTTGCCAACTTTAACACAAGTATTTCTCAATTTCATAATTACCCAACTAGCATGACTCTAACATTACCACCTTTATATCTCAAAACAATTAGCAAGTATTAAATTTATCATAGAGTTTAATGCACTCCATATGGAAGTTTTTATTTTACCCAACTTGGATGCCCATCATATTAGGACTAATTTTATAACCCAAGCAAATTACCATGCTGTTCTAAAAGACTCTCAAAATAACATAAGTGAAGCATGAGAGATCAATAATTTCTACAAAATAAAACCACCATCGTGCTCTAAAAAGGTATAAGTGAAGCACTAGAGCAAAATTGTCTAGCTCAAAAGATATAAGTGAAGCACATAGAGTATTCTAATAAATTGTGATTCATGTGTGTCTCTCCAAAAGGTGTGTACAACAAATATGATTGTGATAAACTACAAAGCAAAGACTCAAATCATACAAGACTCTCCAAGCAAAACACATATCATGTGGTGAATAAAAATATAGCCTCAAATAAAGTTACCAATAGACGAATACGAAAGAGGGGATGCCTTCCGGGGCATCACCAAGCTTAGGATTTTGGTTGTCCTTGAATTTTACCTTGGGGTGCCTTAGGCATCCGAAGCTTAGGCTCTTGCCACTCCTTATTCCAAAATCCATCAAATCTTTACCCAAAACTTGAAAACTTCACAACACAAAACTCAACAGAAAATCTCATGAGCTTTGTTAGTGCAAGAAAACAAACCACCAATTTAAGGTACTATAATGAACTCATTCTTTACTTATATTGGTGTTAAACCTAATGTATTCCAACTTCTCTATGGTTCATACCCCCCCCCCGATACTAGCCATAGATTCATCAAAATAAGCAAACAACACACGAAAAACAGAATCTGCCAAAAACAGAATAGTCTGTAGCAATTTGTAACTCTCGAATACTTATGGAACCCCAAAACTTCTACCAAATTAGGAAGTCCTAGGTAATTTGTTTATTAATCTTCTTCAAAACGAATCAATTGAAAATAACGTTTCTGTGATTTATGAAAACTAATCTCGTGCATGCAAAAGTTTCTGTTTTTCAGCAAGATCAAATTAACTATCACCGTAGGTTCTCCTAAAGGTTTTACTTGGCACAAACACTAATTAAAACACAAAACCACATCTAACCAGAGGCTAGATGAATTATTTATTACTAAACAGGAACAAAAAGTAAAGAACAAAAATAAAATTGGGTTGCCTCTCAATAAGCACTATCGTTTAACGCCCCTAGCTAGGAATAAAAACAAGAATAGATCTAGGTATTACCATCTTTGGTATTCAATTCATAAGTGGCTCTCATAATAGATTCATAAGGTAATTTAATTTTCTTCCTAGGAAAGTGATCCATGCCTTTCCTTAATGGAATTCGGAATCTAATATTTCCTTCTTTCATATCAATAATTGCACCAATCGTTCTAAGGAAAGGTCTACCAAGAATAATAGGACATGAAGGATTACAATCTATATCAAGGACAATGAAATATACGGGAATATAATTCCTATTTGCAACAATAAGAACATCATTAATCCTTCCCATAGGTTTCTTAATGGTGGAATCTACAAGATGCAAATTTAAAGAACAATCATCAAATTCATGGAAACCTAGCATATCACACAAAGTTTTAGGAATCGTGGAAACACTAGCACCCAAATCACACAAAGCATAGCATTCCTGATTTTTAATATTAATTTTAATAGTAGGTTCCCACTCTTCATAAAGTTTTCTAATAATAGAAACTTCTAATTCAAGTTTTTCTTCATAAGATTGCATTAAAGCATCAACGATATGTTTGGTAAAAGCTTTATTTTGACTATAAGCATGAGGAGAATTTAGCACGGATTGCAACAAGGAAATACAATCTATCAAAGAGCAATTATCATAATTAAATTCCTTGAAATCCAAAATAGTGGGTTCATTGCTATGTAAAGTTTTGACCTCTTCAATGCCACTTTTACCAATTTTCGCATCAAGATCTAAAAACTCTGAATCATTGGGACGCCTTTTAGATAAAGTTGACTCATCTCCAGTCCCATATTTATCAAGATTCATATTGGAAAACAAAGATTTAATAGGAAACACATCAATCACTTTCAGATCTTCATCCTTATTATCATGAAAACTAGAAAAACACGCTTTCACAAAGCAATCCTTTTTAGCACGCATCCTAGCGGTTCTTTCTTTGCACTCATCAATGGAAATTCTCATTTGTTTGAGAGACTCATTGATATCATGCTTAGGTTGAATAGATCTAAGTTTCAAAGAATCAACTTCAAGAGAAATTCTATCCACGCTCCTAGCCAACTCATCAATCTAAGGCATTTTCTCTTCAAGCAAAGCATTGAAATTCTTTTGTGAAATCATAAATTCTTTAACAGTACTCTCAAAATCAGAGGGCATCTTATTGAAATTTCCATAAGAATTGTTGTAGGAATTACCATAGTTATTCTATTAGGGAACAACCTAAAATTAAAGTTTCCTCTATACGCGTTGTTACAAAATTGTTCCTACCAACAAAATTCACATCCATAGATTCATTATTATTCTCAATCAAAGTGGATAAGGGCATATCATTAGGATCAGAAGAAACACTCTTATTAGCAAACAATTTCATAAGTTCATCCATCTTTCAACTCAAAACATTAATCTCTTCAATTGCATGAACCTTTTTACTAGTAGATCTTTTGGCGTGCCATTGAGAATAATTAACCATAATATTATCTAGGAGTTTAGTAGCTTCTCCTAAAGTGGTTTCTATAAAAGTGCCTCCCGCGGCCGAATCTAAAAGATTTCTAGAAGCAAAATTTAATCCTGCATATTTTTTTTATAATCATCCATAAATTCAAACCATGTGTTGGGCAATTATGTATCATTAGTTTCATCCTCTCCCAAGCTTGTGCTGCATGCTGATGATCAAGTTGCTTAAAATTCATAATATATTTTCTAAGAGAGATGATCTTAGCGGGAGGAAAATACTTAGACATAAAACCATCTTTGCACTTATTTCATGAATCAATACTATTTTTAGGCAAAGAAGAGAACCAAGTTTTACCATGATCTCTAATAGAAAATGGAAATAACTTCAATTTAACAATATCATTATCCACATCTCTCTTCTTTTACATATCGCACAAGTCAACAAAGTTGTTTAGATGTGTAGCAGCATCTTCACTAAGAAGGCCAGAGAATTGATCTTTCATGACAAGATTCAATAAAGCAGCATTAATTTCGCAAGATTCAACATCGCTAATAGGAGCAATGGGAGTGCTAAGAAAATCATTGTTGTTGGTATTGGAAAAATCACACAATTTAGTATTGTCTTAAGCCATAGCGACAAACAATCCAACACACAAGCACACAAGAAGCAAGCAAAAAGAGACGAACGGAAAAAGGGCAAATAAAACGGCAAGGGTGAAGTGGGGGAGAGGAAAAAGAGAGGCAAATGGCAAATAATGTAATGAGAGGGATAAGAGTTTGTGATTGGTACTTGGTATGTCTTGACTTGTGCGTAGATCTTTCCGGCAACGATGCCAGAAATTGGCGAGTTGTCGAGAGATCAAATCTTGACTTGACTTGGCGTAAGCCTCCCCGGCAACGGCGCCAGAAATGGCGTAAGTCTCCCCGGCAACGGCACGAGAAATCCTTCTTGCTACCTCCTGAGCATGCATTGGTTTTCCCTTGAAGAGGAAAGGGTGATGCAACAAAGTAGTGTAAGTATTTCCCTCAGTTTTTGAGAACCAAGGTATCAATCCAGTAGGAGGTTACATGCAAGTCGCCTTGTACCTACACAAACAAATAAGAACCTTGCAACCAACGCGATAAAAGGGTTGTCAATCCCTTCACGACCACTTGCAAAAGTGAGATCTGATAGAGATAATAAGATAAATATTTTTGGTATTTTTGTTGTATATATTGAAAAGTAAAGATTGCAAAATAGTAAATGAGATGCAATGTAAATAAAAGAGATATAATACGATGGAAAAGAGACCCGGGGGCCATATGTTTCACTAGTGGCTTCTCTCAAGATAGCATATCTTATGGTGGGTGAACAAATTACTGTCGAGCAATTGATAGAAATGCGCATAGTTATGAGAATATCTAGGCATGATCATGTATATAGGCACCACGTCCGTGAAAAGTAGATCGAAAGGATTCTACATCTACTACTATTACTCCACACATCGACCGCTATCTAACATGCATCTAGAGTATTAAGTTCATAAGAACAGAGTAACGCATTAAGCAAGATGACATGATGTAGAGGGATAAACTCAAGCAATATGATATAAACCCCATCTTTTTATCCTCGATGGCAACAATACAATACGTGCCTTGCTGCCCCTGCTGTCTCTGGGAAAGGACACCGCAAGATTGAACCCAAAGCTAAGAACTTCTCCTATTGCAAGAAAGATCAATCTAGTAGGCCAAACCAAACTGATAATTCGAAGAGACTTGCAAAGATATCCAATCATACATATAAGAATTCAGAGAAGAATCAAATATTGTTCATAGATAATCTTGATCATAAACCGACAATTCATTGGATCTCGACAAACACACCGCAAAAAGTATTACATTGAATAGATCTCCAAGAAGATCGAGGAGAACTTTGTATTGAGAATCAAAGAGAGAGAAGAAGCCATCTAGCTAATAACTATGGACCCGAAGGTCTGTGGTAAACTACTCACACATCATCGTAGAGGCTATGGTGTTGATGTAGAAGCCCTCCATGATCGATTCCCCCTCCGGCGGAGCGCCAGAAAGGCCCCAAGATGGGATCTCATGGGTACAGAAGGTTGCGGCGGTGGAAATAGGGTTTCATGGTGCCCCTGGATGTTTTCATGGTATATGAGTATATATAGGCGAAAGAAGTAGGTCGGTGGAGCCACGAGGGGCCCATGAGGGTGGGGGCGCGCCTACCCCCTGGGCGCGCCCTCCTACCTCGTGGCCGCCTCGTTGCTTCCTTGACGTCCACTCCAAGTCTCCTGGATTGCATTTGTTCCAAAAACGATTCTCCCGAAGGTTTCATTCCGTTTTGACTCCGTTTGATATTCCTTTTCTGCGAAACACTGAAATGGGCAAAAAAACAGCAATTTGCACTGGGCCTCCGGTTAATAGGTTAGTCCCAAAAATAATATAAAAGTGCATAATAAAGCCCATTAAACATCCAAAATAGATAATATAATAGCATGGAACAATCAAAAATTATAGATACGTTGGATTCGTATCAAAGAGGCGGCATCGTTTGCGGCGGATCTGGTGCTCCCCTTGCTGTTGGCCACCGTCTGGTCGACCTTGTCTATGCCATGGCTCCCGCTATGCTGTCCTCGTCTCCGGTGCTGGTAAGCAGCACCCCTCCCCTCTTTGTTAGGTTGGTGGTTAGGCCGTTAGGCTAGGTGTTGGATCGACTTCCCACTGAATGAACCGTCGATGTCGACTAGGTTATGGACGCATGGATGAGGCTGATAATTTAGGCAGCAACACTGACTAGTGTGATTCAGACATGGGTCATGTTCATGCACCAGAGAGTCGTTCGTCGTGCTGGGAGACCTTTGATCCGCTATGGACCATTGTTTATCCGGGAACAGTAGAGGATCCAAAATCTGAACTACATCTACAACTGCAATGACGTCGAGGCTCTGTGGATGCTTCAAATGAAAAGAGCGCCATTTGCCAGGCTTGTCAAGACCTTCAGGAGCAGGGGGCTGCTACAAGATAACATCAACACTAGTGTGGAAGAGCAAGTGACCATGTTCCTCCATGTTGTTGGCCATAACCAGAGGTTCAGGGTCATTCGCAACACATTCAGGAGATCAATGGAGACCATCTCTAGGAACTTCAAGCAAGTGCTTTTTGCTATTAGGGAGCTTAGAGGAGAGATGATTAGGAGACCATCTGACCAGACTACACCCAAGATTCGCGGAAGCCCAAGATGGTATCCATACTTCAAGGTGAGCATTGACAATATACACTTTTCATGGCTTGATATGCTTGTATTGTTCAAGTTGAGCACTAACACAGGCTTGTGATGCCCTTTTAAGGATTGCATTGGGGCAATAAATGGCACTCATGTCACTGCCAGAGTTCCTAGGTCACAGTCTGCATCATGCAGAGGGGGAAGCACTACACAAGCCAGAATGTGCTTGCTGCTATTGACTTTGATCTGAAGTTCACACATGTGCTGGCTGTTGGGGAACGTAGCATGCAATTTCAAAAAAATTCCTACGATTACGCAAGATCTATCTAGGAGATGCATAGCAACGAGAGGGGGAGAGTGTGTCCACGTACCCTCGTAGAGCACAAGCGGAAGTGTTATGTTAACGCGGTTGATGTAGTCAAACATCTTCACGATCCAACCGATCTAGCACCAAACGTACGGCACCTCCGTGTTCAGCACACGTTCAGCTCGATGACGTCCCTTGAAGTCTTGATCCACCAAAGGCTGAGGGAGAGTTTCTCAGCACGACGGCGTGATGGCGGTGTTGATGATGTGATCCATGCGGGGCTCCGCCTAAGCACTACGATGATACTATCGGAGGAGTAAATGCTGGAGGGGGGCACCGCACATGGCTAAAACAATCTTGTGTCTTTGGGGTGCCCCTGGCCCCATATATAAAGGAGGAGAGGAGGGGGCGGCAAACCTAGAGGGGGCGCGCCAAAGGGGGAGTCTTACTAGGACTCCCCGTCCTAGTAGGATTCCCCCTTCCTTTCCGGAGAAGGGGGAAGGGGAAAGAGGTGGAGGAGAAGAAGGAAAGGGGGGACGCGCCCCCACCCCTAGTCCAATTCGGTTTGGTCTTGGGGGGGCACGCGCCTCCACCTGGCCGCCGGCCTCCTCTCTCCACCAGGGCCCATGAAGGCCCAATAGTCCCTTGGGGGGTTCCAGTAACCTCCTAGTACTCCGAAACTTATCCGATACTTCTCGAAACTATTCTAGTGTCCGAATGTAACGTTCCAATATATCAATCTTTACCTCGCGACCATTTCGGGACTCCTCGTCATGTCCATGATCTCATCTTGGACTCCGAACAACCTTTGGTCACCAAAACATATAACTCATAATACAAATCGTCATCGAACGTTAAGCTTGCAGACACTACGGGTTTGAGAACTATGTAGACATGATTGAGACACATCTCCGATCAATAACCAATAGAGGATCCTGGATGCTCATATTGGTTCCTACATATTCTACGGAGATCTTTGTCGGTCAAACCGCATAATAACATATGTTGTTCCCTTTGTCACTGGTATGCTACTTTCCTGAGATTCAATCGTCGGTATCTTCATACCTAGTTCAATCTCGTTATCGGCAAGTCTCTTTACTCGTTCAGTAATGCATCATCCTGTAACCAACTCATTAGTCACATTGCTTGCAAGGCTTATAGTGATGAGCATTACCGAGAGGGCCCAGAGATACCTCTTCGATACACGGAGTGAAAAATCCTAATCTCGATCTATGCCAACTCAACAAACACCTTCGGAGACACCTGTAATGCATCTTTATAATCACCCAGTTATGTTGTGACGTTTGATAGCACACAAGGTGTTCCTCCGGCATTCGGGAGTTGCATAATCCCAGTCATAGGAACATGTATAAGTCATGAAGAAAGCAATAGCAATAAAACTTAACGATCATTATCCTAAGCTAACGGATGGGTCTTGTCCATCACATCATTTACAAATCATGTGATCCCGTTCATTAAATGACAACACATGACTATGTTTTGTCTATGTATTCACACATGTACTAAGTTTCCGGTTAATACAATTCTAGCATGAATAATAAACATTTATCATGATATAAGGAAATATAAATAACAACTTTATTATTGCCTCTAGGGCATATTTCCTTCACTGCCTGGCTAGGAGGAGTCAGCGCATGATGCTAACATTCTCAGTGACGGCATGAGTCGACCTGATGGGATCAACATCCACGATGGCAAGTTCTACCCTGGACATGCTGGCTATGCATGTCGGCCGGGTATTCTTCCACCCTTCAAGAAAACCAAGTACCATCTCAACGAGTTCTCTAGTGGGAACTATCCTAGGACTGCACAGGAGCTATTTAATCTCAGACAGTCGAACCTTAGAGTAATTGTTGAGAGGGCATTTGGAGCTCTGAAGAATAGGTTTAAGATCCTAGATCAGAAGCCATTCCACTCATACTCTTAGGTTAAGCTTGTTCTTGCTTGTTGCATTCTGCATAACTGGATCCTTCAGTGGGACTTTGATGAACACGTGCCTGAGGAGGAAGAGGTCGAGCCTGAAGATGTTGTTAACTCCGGCCATGGTGTGGAGGCATTTGACAAAGACGCTTGGAAGAACAAAAGGTTGGAGTGGGCATAGGCAAGGTGGCTTAACAGAGGGAAGAAGAAGAAGAAGAAGAAGAAGAAGAAGAAGAAGAAGAAGAAGAAGAAGAAGAAGAAGAAGAAGAAGAAGAAGAAGAAGAAGAAGAAGAAGAAGAAGAAGAAGAAGAAGAAGAAGAAGAAGAAGAAGAAGAAGAAGAAGAAGAAGAAGAAGAAGAAGAAGAAGAAGAAGAAGAAGAAGAAGAAGAAGAAGAAGAAGAAGAAGAAGAAGAAGAAGAAGAAGAAGAAGAAGAAGAAGAAGAAGAAGAAGAAGAAGAAGAACCATTTATCATGATATAAGGAAATATAAATAACAACTTTATTATTGCCTCTAGGGCATATTTCCTTCACTGCCTGGCTGGGAGGAGTCAGCGCATGACGCTAACATTCTCAGTGACGGCATGAGTCGACCTGATGGGATCAACATCCATGATGCCAAGTTCTACCCTGGAGATGCTGGCTATGCATGTCGGCCGGGTATTCTTCCACCCTTTAGGAAAACCAGGTACCATCTCAATGAGTTCTCTAGTAGGAACTATCCTAGGACTGCACAAGAGCTTTTTAATCTCAGACACTCCAACCTTAGAGTAACTATTGAGAGGGCATTTGGAGCTCTGAAGAATAGGTTTAAGATCCTGGATCAGAAGCCATTCCACCCATACTCTTAGGTTAAGCTTGTTCTTGCTTGTTGCATTCTGCATAACTGGATCCTTCAGTGGGGCTTTGATGAACACGTGCCTGAGGAGGAAGAGGTTGAGCCTGATGATGTTGTTAGCTCCGTCCATGGTGTGGAGGCATTTGACAATGACGCTTGGAAGAACAAAAGGTTGGAGTGGGCAGAGGCAAGGTGGAATAACATAAGATGAACTATCATTTGTTTAACTAGCTATCATTTGAACTGTCATTTGCTAGTAGTTAGGATGAACTGTCATTTGTTTAACTAGCTGGCACTACATGTTCAGATTGTGTGTGGTAAGCTCACCACTAGTTAGAAGTGGTGACAACACCTTATGTAGGTTGCAACCAAACACCATGTCATATGTGCGCCTAATGCAATGCGGGCAACCAAACGCCGGGTCAAAAATGATTGTCTCATGCAACTAGGTACATGCAAGCAACCAAACTATGTGCATATGGGGTCTTTTTGCCTGCATCCCCTCAAACCGGCTCACTAAAGCCAAGCTCGCCGGGCGAGGCTCGATTGCAATGTAACCAAACACGTCCCTATTGTATTTGTAGTGGAGGTTGTTGCACAATGCTCGTATTTGATAGCGAGTAGACAGTGGCAGCTCACGTATAATAGCCAGCACGGCAGAGCGTGCACAGTTGCCTAGTGCGGTCACACGCGTACGATGATAGAGACACATGTGCATGACAAAGCAGGACATGGTATTGACTCCGTCAACAAAGCCAAGGCATCGTATATTTTTTTAGAAAAGGAGGAAGACCCCAGGCCTCTGCATCCATACAGCCATTTTATTAATTATTGACACAAGACCTTACAAAGTCATACAATAGTAAGACTAAAGCCACCATCTACACAACATCTGTCGCTACTCCTATCCAGTTAATGAAGGGGCGCTGATAGTCTGGGCCTAATACCAAACAGACATCGCGGCCAAACCTAACATCTAAGTCCTGAGGTCCCAACCAGGACGCCTGCCGGGTATGGGCACCGACCAGTCCGGCGTGCTGCTCAACCAGGAAGTCTGTCGGGTATGAGGCCGCCGCAGCCACATGCCACCAATCCATCTTCAGAGTTGTACTGCTGCATGTACCTTGCCTGGTCTAACTGCCTCCGACGCCACCACAATGCCAGACAGCGTCATCCTCCTGCGCGAGTCCATCTCTGCCTATCGGGCACCGAGTCTCCACTGCGCCACACCACCGAGATCTGCCGTCATCAATGGGCAAGATGAAACACCGCTCCTCCTCTTGTCCCCTCCAACTTGCACTTGCTCCAAAACGATGCCCCCAGGAGGAAGAATGACACCGAAGGCGCCGTCATTGTCCGATCCGGTACTAATATGCTCCTAAGTGGGAAACCGTTTAGGTTGTGATCGGTGTGAACAGGTTTGCAATTCAATATAGCATGGTACTAATATGCTCCTAAGTGGGAAACCATTTAGGTTGTGATCGGTGTGAACAGGTTTGCAATTCAATATAGCATGGAGTAATTTGGAATGTGACGAGACGCAAGCTCAAAATTTATTGACGGTTCTAGTTTCGAAGTGCGGCACTGTTCCCGGATGGAGTAGTTCTTTTTCTACTCCCTCCTTTCCGTTTTATAGGGCTTTTCTCAAAATTTTAGTTTTTCCATTTTATAAGGCTCAATTTGGTTGTTCCCCATCACATGTTCAGATTCCAAGGTGCATTAAATCATTGCATGCAAGTATTAAGAGAAAATTGACCAATGCATGTACTTTATGCATGCATGAATTGTAATTAATGCATTGATAAACATAACTTTTTGAGAAAAACAAGAGCATTAATTAGGTGCTTTTGCAAACTACAAAAAATATTCCACCACTCACCATCTTGGTTGGTGAGATTTTTAAATTAAGCCCTATAAACCGGAAAGGAGGGAGTACTGCTGTGTACGTGTAATAACTGGCACTGTCGTATACATATCTTACGGTTAATGGGGCTTTCGACAGGAATAGCCGCGTGGCGAGCTCTAGGCTAGTCTTTTTTCAGACGCATTAAACCTAGACTTCTCGCACGCACCATTGTGCCACCCACAAAAACTTGTACTCTGAGTTTAGTACTTTATACAGGAAGAGAAGAGGTGCACTCACACACGCGTCCTCTCACACAAACGTCTGTTTTTTTCTCGAAAAGGAGGATGATGATCCCCGGCCTCTGCATCTGGGAGTCACACACACATCTGTAGCTACGAATTGTAGTGTTCTCAACCATCCGATTGGCTCTATCATGGATGTACCTATATACTAAAACATGTCTAGATATATCTATATTTTGACAAATGGAAGGCATGTATTGTGGAACGGAGGGAGGTCGATTCCTCGCCTGAAGCGGAAAAAATCTTTAAGGATTTGAGACCTCTCGAACAGCGACCAGCTCTCACCTTATCATGACAGTCAGTTTTCGGCTTTCTCTACTGAGGTGCTCGTCCGGAAGAACTGGGACATAATCACAGTAGTTCTCCCTGCGCTACCTTAGCTGATATAGCGGAACATAAGGTACCAAAACATAGGAGCCGGGCAAACCCAACTATTGACCCAAGACATGATTCGGTGTTGATGCATATAGTGCTATAAGTTCGGGGTGCCGCACTGTCGAAAGTGTTCGGACTTTTCTTGCCAGGTTATGGGGTACTGAAGCCCCTGGCAAACTGGTCGTGCCAAAATGCACGGGTATAATAAATAAGCAGTAAAGGAAAGGGTTAAATAAAGGTAATAGCAAGTTGACGTTGTATACTATTTTCCCTTGTTATTCAAATGATACATCAAAGCATACATATACAAGTAGTGCGATAAGCAAAATAGGACTGTTTGACACATCCTCACTAGGAGCGGGCGGTATGCGGGTATGTAAACCAGGTATAACGATCGTTATCAGAGACCACCTGAGGATTCCCTTGTACGCCAAAGCTTCTTGTCCTCCTGGTGTGTCCGTCCCGCTATTTGTCCGATAGCCGGTCTTTTGGAAGAGCCTCCTAAAGATAGGGACCTGAAAGAAAAAAGGAGTGCAAAGATGCATGGGCCCCGGGGCGGTTGAACCGCATTGTGGACCGTGTCATGGTCGTGCCTCCGCCTATGCCTAGGGTATTTTAAGTGCGTAGTTGTGTACGCGCGGCACAAATTTTGCCGCTTGACTGGGACTAGGGCGGAGGCCGGATTGCTAGTCGAGCTCTGGACGTGCCGGATGATCCTGTTGTGGAGTACTCCGGACTCGCTTGATGGTATCCGGGTTCTTTATCGTCGAATTGGCTGTTTGCCTAAGAAGGCTGTTTTGTACTTCCGCCGCGAGGGTCGTAGTGTGCTCCTCCGTGCGGAGCGAGTGCTCTGTGTTTCCATTAACTGTAATAACCCTGCGAGGTCCTGGCATTTTGAGCTTGAGGTATGCATAATGCGGTACCGCATTGAATTTGGCGAATGCGGTTCGTCCTAGCAGTGCATGATAGCCACTACAAAAGGGGACGATGTCGAAGATTAACTCCTCGCTTCGGAAATTGTCCAGAGATCCGAAGACCACTTCCAGTGTGATTGAGATCGTACAACAGGCCTCCACACCGGGTATGACACCCTTGAAGGTGGTTTTTGTGGGCTTGATCCTTGAGGGGTCGATGCCCATTTTGCACATTCTATCCTGATAGAGCAGGTTCAGGCTGCTGCCACCGTCCATGAGGACTCGTGTGAGATGGAATCCGTCGATGATGGGGTCAAGCACCAATGCGGCTGAACCGCCATGACGGATACTGGTAGGATGGTCCCTGTGATCGAAGGTGATCGGACAAGAGGACCATGGGTTGAACTTTGGGGCGACTGGCTCCATCGCATAGACGTCCCTTAGTGCACGCTTCCGTTCCCACTTGGGACTATGGGTTGCGTATATCATATTTACTGTTTTCACCTGTGGAGGGAATTTCTTCTGTCCTCCTGTGTTCGGCGGCCGGGGCTCCTCGTCGTCATTGATATGCAGCCCCTTTTCCTTATGCTCGGCATTCAACTTGCCGGCCTTTTTAAACACCCGACATTCCCTGTTGGTGTGGTTGGCTGGTTTATTCGGGGTACCGTGAATTTGACATGAGCGATTGAGTATGCGGTCCAAACTGGACGAGCCCGAACTATTTCTTTTCAATGGCTTTTTCCACTGTCCGGATTTAAAGCCCCTGAATCCGGCATTGACTGTCGCCTCTTCGGCGTTGTCGCCATTGTTGCGATGCTTGTGTCTATTTCGTCGTGGCTTGTCGTTGCTGTCCCTAGCGTCTGAATCGCCTGAGTTTTTGGGTGTGATGTTGCCACGAGCCAGCCAGCTGTCCTCGCCCGCGCAAAAGCGGGTCATGAGTGTCGTGAGGGCTTCCATGGACTTTGGCTTCTCTTGGCCAAGGTGTAGGGCGAGCCATTCGTCATGGATGTTATGCTTGAAGGCTGCTAAGGCTTCGGCATCCGGACAGTCAACAATTTGGTTCTTTTTAGTTAGGAACCGAGTCCAGAATTTCCTGCCCGACTCTCCGGGCTGTTGGGTTATGTAACTTAAGTCATCAGCATCTGGTGGTCGCACATAAGTGCCCTGGAAGTTGTCGAGGAAGGCGTCTTCCAAGTCCTCCCAACTGCCAATGGAGCTTGCTGGCAGGCTATTCAGCCAATGCTGAGCCGGTCCTTTGAGCTTAAGTGGTAGGTACTTTATGGCATGTAAGTCATCACCGCGGGCCATGTGAATGTGGAGGAGAAAATCTTCGATCCATACCGCGGGGTCTATTGTGTCATCATATGATTCAATGTTTACGGGTTTAAACCCTTCTGGGAATTCATAATCCATGACTTCATCAGTGAAGCATAGGGGGTGTGCAGCGCCTCTATGCCGGGCTACATCCCGACGTAGTTCAAATGAGTCTAGTATGTTGTATTCGACCCGGCCGGACTTTGGTTTATTGTATCCGGCGTGACGGTCATTGTCACGTCTTGTGGCTCGCCCCCGTGATCTGTAGATCGATCTTTACTGTCCTGCTTTCTTTTCCAATACATCTCGCAGGTCCTTCGTGTAGCCTCGGGCCTTAGTATTATCATTTGATTGGCGACGGGGTGCGGTCTGGACTTCGGGCTGGTACGCCGCTTTGTCGTGGCCACGGGGTGGCCGGTCAGCCGCATCATGCGCTGGTAGCGTGGGCTTTAAAGCCTCCTCCTCGAATTGAGGTAGCAACCTATGCTTTGGGTAGCTTATGCTAGGGCACTCGAGTCCGTATTCCTCGGCAGCCAGGACCTCGGTCCATTTGTTAGTTAGCAGATCTTGATCAGCTTGAAGCTGTTGTTGCTTTTTCTTCAGGCTTTTTGCAGTAGCTATAAGCCGTCCTTTGAAGTGCTCCTGCTCGACGGGATCCTCAGGCACGATGAATTGTTCGTTTCCAAGGCTCACTTCGTCTTCGGAGAGAGGCATGAAATTATTGTCCTCTGATTCTCCATCTGTCGCCTGTTACTTAGGGCTAGCTTGCCCATCCTCTTCCTCGGCCTGCTCGAAGCCTGGCTGGGCAGGATTGTTTTCATCTTTGGCACCATCCGGATTGTTATCTCTTGTGCCGGTATCGCTATTTTTGCTGCGGCGGGGCTTGGAGCGGCGCCTATGACGCTGGTACTTAGATTGCTTCTCCAAGGGGTTATCGTCCGTTGCCTCATTGCCATTGCTTTCTTTGGGGGTGCCCACCATATATATATCGTATGATGAATGGCTGTCCAGCGCCCTGTAGGGGGTGGTTCCTGTTCTTCTCCTACACCATCGTCCATACCATCGATGTCTTCGGAGTTGAAGTCAAGCACGTCGGTTAAGTCATCGATAGTGGCTATTAAGTGGGTGGTGGGTGGGAAACGTATTTCTTCGTCGTCCGCTTCCCACTCGAGCCGGACATTGTTCGGCCAAGAATCTCTCGACAAGGAAAGAGACCTTAATGAGTTCAGCACGTCACCCAAGGGCGAGTGCTGAAAAATATCCACGGCGGTGAACTCCATGACTGGTGCCCAATTAGATTCGATAGGCAAGGACGCACGCGGTTCGGATCCTATAGCCGGAGATGAGTCCGAGGGTCCGATGACTCCACCCTCACAGGAGGTCGGATCAGTGTTCGGCTCTGACGCCGATGAGTGTGCGGCCTCCATGGCGGGGTCCATCCACCCGTCCTCGGAAGTCACGATCTGCTCCGGATTGATTCCCGGCGCCACCACAGGCGCGATCTCCCGAATACTGTCCGATGGCAGATCAAAGTCATGCCCGTCATGACCGTTCAGCGCACCTGACATGGGCTCGAATCCGTCGAAGATCAAGTCTCCGCGAATGTCGGCAGTATAGTTTAAGCTTCCGAACCTGACCTGATGACCGGGGGCGTAGCTATGGATCTGCTCCAGATGGCCAAGCGAGTTGGCCCGCAGTACGAAGCCGCCGAATACGAAGATCTGTCCGGGAAGGAAAACCTCCCCCTGGACTGCGTCGTTGAAGATGATTGAGGGAGCCATCAAGCCTTATCACGATGACACATTGGAACTCTCAATGAAAGCACCAATGTCGGTGTCAAAACCGGCGGATCTTGGGTAGGGGGTCCCGAAGTATGCGTCTAAGGCTAATGGTAACAGGAGGCAGGGGACACGATGTTTTACCCAGGTTCGGGCCCTCTCGATGGAGGTAATGCCCTACTTCCTGCTTGATTGATCTTGATGATATGAGTATTACAAGAGTTGATCTTCCACGAGATTGTAGAGGCTAAACCCTAGAAGCTAGCCTATGATTATGATTGTTGTTGTCCTACGGACTAAACCCTCCAGTTTATATAGACACCGGAGGGGGCTAGGGTTACACAGAGTCGATTACAGAGAAGGAGATCTACATATCCGAATTGCCAAGCTTGCCTTCCATTCAAAGAAGAGTCCCATCCGGACACGGGACGAAGTCTTCAATCTTGTATCTTCATAGTCAAATAGTCCGGCATAAGCATATAGTCCGGCTATCCGAGGACCCCTTAATCTAGGACTCCCTCACCGGCCATGTAGCGTTCAATATCACAGCTCATATTCGAAGCATGCCCGTGGTTTCTATTACCCGGCTTAAGGAGAGGTGACAAGTTACCCATACATGATGATATCAAGTACTTGGAAGTTTTGGCTTCTAAAAGTTTTGGGGTTATCACCTTTACTGCACAAGTATCAGAAACCGACAGTATGATTCAATATCACAGGTATGATATTGTTATTATAATAATGTCTAAATTCTGTTTCAACCAGACCTATCTATAATTGTTTTAAAACATCAATGGTTATATGTGAACTATTATGACCCGCCCTGCGGTAAACCGCCAAAGGCTCTTGTGATCTACTTGTGTGAAGGATAATTCAAAAATTTCATCTGCACTAATCAACATCATGATAAGTTTAAAAGGATAATTATCAAGTGGCCGCTTAACAGCGTTGAGCACAACATAAACGTGCACGATGGCACGGCAGAGCAAAGTTATTGCTACCCTATTACATGACTCAAAATAGTCAAAATGATTAACTATTTTTCAGAAGATGACAAATATGAACCGCCCAGCCGATCAATCTTCTTGGCTCTGATGGCCTGACGCTTCCGGGTCATCCCTCTCCGCTTCTTTGTCCCGTTCTACTTCCTAGAAGGTTGGTGATGACCAGTCAATGCCATTCAAAGCTTGGAATTCAGCTTCATCATCAATAAGCTCGGACGGGTCAACTTCAGGAGCAAAATTGTCCTTACGGATTAGGGGTATTAGATCCTTCACTTTTTAAGACGGTGTTGGCATCTTCTGATTTTCCAAGTCATAAGCCAGCTGATATTTGGTAAGGTTTGTCTCATTGGCAATCAGACTGACCAGGGGACGTATGTTCTTCACGCAGGCGGCAAAGTGTTTCTTGTCAAAAGGGGTGCCGTCTTCCTTAAAGCTTGGATACCCAATAGATATATCGGTCGGGTCTAGCTTCAGTAACCATGCTTTGGCCCAGCTTAAAGCAGTCACAGCTCCGGCTCTTGCACATGATCGCTTCATCTCACTAAACCTTTTAGGCAGAATGGAAAGTTTCCTCAACACATCAACCAAGGGAGTGGGGGCTTGGTTAGATGGCGAAATTGTGGCCAACGCGCATTGAGACCCAGTATAAAGCTGCTCCACTGGTGTGTAAACCACCTTCAGCTTCACAAGCATATCTTGGTTGAGATTGGTGCTCCTGGGGCCTGCATAATAATCATGGATGGATTAAAGGCGGTTCATATAATCCAGGAAGATATTCAAATTTGACAATCATAAGGTGACTTACCAAAGATAGCCGAAACCATCTGAGGCACATGGCGTTTTAAGCCGGAAAGTTCAGTGGTCACCTCCTCAAGAGCCGCCTCTGCCTTTTCAGCCCAGTGTGTCAAGGCAATCTTCTCTTCAGCCTAGGCGCTTTTTTCAACTTCAAAGCCGGTCTTAAGTTTTTCTGCTTCAGTCACGCTGAAATTCGAACTTTGAGTTCACCTTTCGGGTCTCAGTTTCTTGCAGCTCTAGACGAGTCTTCAAGTCAGACACCTCTGATTGAAGTTGAGCAGTGGTGGTCTATACATACACCGGATCAAAATCATAATTCAAATTTCGCTAAAAACATGAAGTCCCAAGCCTTTTGCAAGCAACAACACTTGGTACTTGGGGGCTAATGTCTGCCGAAAACTTTATTCATGCAACGGCTTACGTGAATAAGTCCCAAGCACTTTGTGAGCAAGAGTACTTGGCACTTGGGGGCTAATGCATATTACTTGCTTTTGATACAAACGGCCGCAGTTGGCTCATGAGAATTGCACAAGTAAAGCATTGAATTATAAAACAATGATGCAAATGACCAGCTCATTCATACTGATTAAACCGGCCCTAGTGGGCTGCGGATTCCGTGTTAGTCATTATAGATCTATTTTAAACTGCATGCTTTAAGCCGGATTTTGAAGAAGTCTGATAAAGGGTATTATTTATGCTCATGATTACTCTAAGTATACAGCATATTCATCATAAACAGTAGACTTGGGGGCTGGCAGGAGGTGCATAACTTAATAATGGAGGATCTCATACCTCAAATTTTTGGTGGATCTGCTTCACCATGTCAACTTCAAGTTCACGGCTGTTGTGTACTTGACTGAGAAAGCTGGAATATATTTCAGCAATGCTTAGTTGAGAGTAATTGACGACATCAAATCTCACTTTGCGCTGTTCAAGGTATTCTTCCTTGGCAGAATGCTTGGCCAGGGCAGTGGGTCTTCCCGGCTCTCTAAAGCCACTGTTGGTAATCACAACATCGTCATTATGTGTGTTGGCTGGCTTAACAGGGATTGATGCTTCAAGGTTCAAAGGGTCATCACTAGCTTGATCAAGGAGGCTCAGAAGTTACTAGTGGAATGTCAAGAACCGGCTCCGATGATTGAGGAACGGAGACCAGGAAGATCTCAGGTGCTGGGGTTTGTTGCTCTGGCTTATTGACTTCCGGGTCTGCAGCGGGCTCAGTCACCTTTGCCTTCTTGCTAGGCTTGGCTTTTCCACTGCGTAAGTCATGAGAGGTCAGTATAAGTATAAAGAATCATAATGAGCAAATGATAAGTAGTTGTTATTACCCGGGCGCGGTCTTGAAAGCCGGCAGATGAGATTGAGATGAGTCGCGGGAGGAGGAACGAGATGTTTCCTGATAATTTGAGTCGGAAGAATTAAGTGGTTGGCGGATGAGACCCGCCAAAGGATAAAAAGAGTTTAAATTGGGGGTGACCTTGTTTCAATGCTTCTTCAGAGTGTTCAGTAAGCCGGAGGACAATTCTTCATCCCTGCTAGTCCGGGTCTATCGCCGGCTCTTATGTTGTTGTTGCTTCAAAAGAATGTGAGGATCCAGATGAGCTAAGGGGTGTGAAAAGCTTACTTTTCGGGTTACTCTTCGAAATTTCTATCTTGGCAAGGGCTCGGAGTCAGAGGAAATGATAGTTACCTCTTCTTCGATTGCTTGACTGGTCCTCGTGTCGTCCTAATGATAATCAGTGTCAATAAGATGGTTGAAGAAGGAGCCAAGAGAGTCAAGGGCTACCTCCGACTCAGAGCTGTCGTCCAGTTCAAGCATATCGGAAGCATTGGGCTTCTTTCCCTTCTTCTTAGTGGTTCTCGTGGCGGCTTTCTTGGCCTTCCTAGCCCTTTTGGCAGCTTCATGATCATATTCCTTCTTCCAGAAGTCATCAGCGGCCTGTCAAAGTCGTCAAAGTTGAGTTAAAACAAAATATTAAGGATGAAGGTAAAATAAGTAATTTGGCGGCTTACTTCTAGTGCCTGGTTAGATTTGCAGAAAGGGCTTAGGCCCACCTTGCTGCAGTCTAACGGGCTTTCATGCAGAAGAGACTTCGTCATCTCGTTGATGGCGTCATCAGTTAAATCCTCGGAACTGTGGTGCACTGGATCCTTTTTGCTACCCGTGTAGGTGCACATTAAGCTGGTGCGGCGACTCAAGGGAATGATCCGCCATGCAACCTAGCATCGAACCAAGTCAATGCCAGTTAAGCCGTTTCCCAACAGATCCTTAACCTTGGCAATGGTAGGGGCCAACTTTTTGCGTTCAATGGTTGTCAGCTTGTGAGGAAGAGGATGATTTGATTCAAGACGCAGGGTACGAAAGTAGGGCAGCCCGTTCTCATCAGCCGGAGAGGTATCCTTGCAATAGAACCATATCTGATTCCAATCCTTGGGATGACTTGGCAGGTGCGCATAAGGGAAAATAGCATCTCCCCGTCGCTAGATTGAGATCCCACCAAGTTCCAAGTTGGGTCCATTTGAGTACTCGTTCTGGTGGTTCAAATAAAAGTACTCTATGAATAGCTCCACATTGGGCTCCTCTTGAAGATACACCTTACAGAAAACTTGGAAATTGCATATATTTGACACGGAATTCGGTCCAATGTCTTGAAGATGAAGATTAAAAAAGTGCAGAACATCCTGGAAGAATTTTGATCCGGGTGGTGAGAAGCCCTGGTTCATGTGATCAGTAAAGACAATGACTTCATCATCTTTTGGTTGAGGTTTCTCTTCGTCTGGTTTGGGGGCGCGATAATGCATGACAGTCTTCTTTGGTAGATAGCCGGTTTTCACAAAGTCCTGGAGTATGTTCTCAGTAACAATGGAGGGAACCCAGTTCCAGGAAGTGGCTGTCTTTTGGACCGTTGCAAAGAAGCCTAAAAAAGAAAAGAACAAGTTTTCCGGTTTAAATTAAGACGGAGGAAGAGCATTCTAACACCTATTCAGACTGGCGGCTTAAAAAGTCGCCTAATGGTATATGACTAGCCGCAGCGAGTTATGTAAGCCGCCATGAACAAGTTAAAAATCTATTAAAGGTGAAGCTTGCTAAAGTTTTAAATCTAGTTACAGTCGGTGGTGTAAGCCGCCATGACCAGGTGGATCTATCAGGAAGCAAATTTTTGCTAAGTACTATATAAACAGGTTTCAAAGATTACAACTATTATTCTGGATCAGTGGCAGTTCAGAAAAAGAAAATAAATAAAAACCTAAAAGAAGAACAAGGGAGTTCATAGGTTCTGAGGAGATCTTGTTTCAAGGAAAAAGGGGCCGCTGGTATTGAAAGCAGGGGCAAAACTACTACCGCGCAAGTTATATGCTATTTCTAGATCAAAGGATGCTAGGGGTTGAAGATGAACTACGAACAAAGACGAAGAACACGAAGAACTACTGAAACCCTAATGCGATCTGGAACATGGAAGGAGGAAATCTTATAGAAGCAGAGGAACTACGGAGAAGTGTTGCTGTTCTCTGGTCCGTTCAGGTTGATGCAGCGGTCAAGGACAAGGAGGACGGAGTGCTTCGCGGTGGCGGTGGAGCTCGAGTGAAAGGAGAGTCATGTGAGGAGGAAGACCAAGGAAGAATGAGAAGAGGCAGTTTGACCCTATTTATAAGGAGAAGGCTAATAAGTGGGCGTGAAAAATGAGGAGGCCAAAACATGATTATCCAGTTGCTCGGGCGCCTCGATTCTTGGGACAACTATTAAAGCTAAAGATACATTGATATATATTGTATATTGTGTGAATTAATGACAGGTGATGTCATGGCGGGTTATCACAAGTCCAGGAGATGACATCATGGCGGGTTATGAATTCTCGCACAAGTGAAGAAGGGAGGATTTTTTTGAAGTGTTGAAGATTGAAATGAACCAGTTCAAATCAACCTGGGGCCTAATGTTGGGGATATAACTATTAGGTATGACCCGCCCAGGAGGCCGGGTTATACCTATAGTGATTCATGATATGAAGCCCACGAGGATATTGAAGATGGCGGTTCACAAACAAAGGCCCAAGGCCCAAGGGCGACTTAAGGCCTGTAGGAGTAAACGGCCATACATGTAAGACTTGTATTGTAATGCATGTTTAGATAGTCACCAAGCCAGACACGTTGTCTATGAGCCGGCCGGGACTCCGTGAGCCGCTGGGCGTCAACCTGTGTATATAAAGGGACGACTCGGCGGCGGTTCAGGGCAAGAAAGAACAGATTGAAAGCTAGGTCAAGCGGATTCGTTCCCTGGTAATCGAGACATAAGCAATACCACCTCAAACTGGATTAGGCCTTTACCTTCACCGCAAGGGGCCGAACTAGTATAAACTCATGTGTCCTTTGTCCTGTTTAACCCCTTTAAGATAACCTAGTTGCGATGGCTCCACGGCTAAGTCCTTTCGCTAGGACATCTGCCATGACTATTCCACGACACTGCATATGCTCAATCAGGCCCAACTGGGACAAGTATGCAAAGTGGCAAAAAATGGTGCACGTAACCAAACACGCCCTTAATATCGCAGCAGCCCAACCTACCCGCCAGCTAGATGTGTGTATTTTCAAAACAGTCCACCAGGCACATGACGTGCATGCATAACCATGGTAGCCGAGAGCGAACCAACCTATGGTTGGATGGTTAGAGGGACTGTGGTATCCCCAGCCCACCAGGGTTCAAATCCTGGTGCTCGAATTTATTCCTAGATTATTTCAGGATTTCCGGCAATACGCATTCAGTGGGAGGAGATGTTCCTGTCGATGACGAGGTGCCTACAGTGACTTCGTAAATTTTAGGATGATATGCCGGCTCAGT
This sequence comes from Triticum dicoccoides, assembly GCF_002162155.2. NCBI lineage: Eukaryota > Viridiplantae > Streptophyta > Magnoliopsida > Poales > Poaceae > Triticum > Triticum dicoccoides. The sequence continues at coordinate 564,745,612 of NC_041387.1, read as the reverse complement.
ATTTCGGAGGTGCTCATAGGGGTAGGGTGTGCATGTGTGCGTTCATAGGGGTGAGTGTATACTCATGTATATGAGCGCTTGTGTATGTACTATGTTCAAAAAAGACCATGTGTAGCCGAGGCCCATGTACAAAGGTAGCACCCCAGCCCATGGCACCACTATATGTCAACTTAACAGCCACCATATACCTGCGAGAAAAAGTAGCAGCACACATTGCATCGCAATATTTCACGGCACATCTATCGGCTAGTTCGGCCACCAAAACGCCTCTCTCCACATATGATCTATATAGAGATATTTTAGAGTGTAGATCTATATAGACACATTTTATAGTGTAGATGGGCGTTGCTATGCGTCAGTTGCTTTCTAAAAGATCAGGTCACCTTCTACCATTGCAAACATGTCGTGTCTGTAACATGAAGTTTTTTTGCAACATATATCAAGTTGCAGATTATTTTTGCAACAGATATCTGCAACTTCTATGCAACAAATGTATGCAGCTTTTATGCAACAGAAGTCTTGTTAGGTCTTGTTTTTTAAACAAACAAAGGTCTTATTGGAATTTAATATTTTGTAGCAGAGGTCTGATATAGTTTTCTTTGGTAACAAACACCTTGTTATAGAAACTTGTTGTAGCTGTGTGACAGTGGACGTAGCGGTCTATGGTGGACACAGATGTCGGTGCTCCACCGGGACGGTAGACACAGATGTCGGTGCTTCACGAAGATCTGCATGCCACCATGCAGGTGCTTGCTTAGTTGGCAGGCTGGACGCTATGCTGGAACGGCTGTGAGCTGGCGAAACCTTGTGGGGTGCGGGCCTGGCTATGGCCCCGCAATTGTCCCCGGCAAGGGTCTTGCCAGGGGCCTCGCAGTCGTCCCCGGCAAGGACCTTGCCGGGGGTCTTTGTCTTCTGGCCTCCACGTAGCCCTGCAGGCTGACAGTCTTCACAAAAGATCTGCATGTTACTACACTCGCGCCCCCGAGTCTTGGCCTTGATGTTGTCGATGGTGTTAGAGCTCTTAGCCTCAAGGGGGGTGGCCTTGCTGGTGCTTCGCAAGTCTCTCGGGCAAGGCTCTCGCTGGGGCTACATAGGCCGCCCTGGCAAGGGTGTTGCCAGGGGAGGTCTAGCTAGTCTTCTGCTCTTTATTCACTAGCTTGAATGCTTGTCCTAGTAGTCTTGTATTTTGTCTTCTACTGCCCTGCCAAGACTTGTTGCAGGTGTGGCTACGACTGCCCGTGCACAAGTAAGTGGTACCGAAAAGCCCTTACTTTGGTACACCAACAGGAGCCCCCGGGCTTGGGCCACACATAAGCCGAAGCATCATTGGCCCAGGCCAAAAATAGTGCGCGGGCACGCATGGTAGAGGTTAAATGTTGTAGTCTTCCTGTCAGTTGCGCTTCCCCATGATCCGCATTGAGTGTGTGACGTGGGGGTCGTGCGTGGAACGACCGTAGCACGCCTGCGATGCCTCACATTGAGCAGTAAAGAGGCGGTCCGTACCTTCCCCATAAAAAGAGGAATCCGCAGGGACGCTGCTCATTTACCCTTCTTGCCTTTTCCATTCTAGGAACCGCCAATCCCCTCTTCTTCCTCAAGTCCAATCCAGAGCTCTAGCCTATGCTCGCCACCGCCGCGCTTCCATTGCTCTTGATCCCTCGCCCCCTCTCGGCCGCCATGGCGCCCAAGGAAAGGAAAGGCAAGGGTGTGCCCAAGGCCACCGAGGGGAAGGATGTACCGGAAAACAAACTGGTGAAGCTGCAGAAGAAACACGCCATCTTCACCTCGACGATCGACGCGCTCACGCTTAGGGACCAATTCCGGTGCCTGTGGGGGCGAGAGACGATGAGGCATCCCGCCACGCACATCATCCGTGCTCCCTTCGTCGAGCCTGGCCCAGATAAATATCCTTTCTTCATCGATTACTTCTACTGCGGGCTCTACCCCCCTTTCTCAGATTTCTTCAACCACATCATGCACACCTATGGCTTCTACCTTCTGGATTTCACGCCGAACGTCGTGGCGTGCATGGCCCTCTTCGCCTACCTTTGCAAGGGATTTGCGGGGGTACATCCCAACACGGCGCTCTTCCGCCATTACTTTGTCCCTCGCATCCAGCCAGGGAATGCCACCTCTGGCTGCATCACTTGGATCCCATGGGCTTTGAGAAAGAGCACGTACCCGGAGGGGTCCCAAAAGGAGAAGTGGGAAGAATGGCGGGGCCGGTGGTGCTGAATCATGGAGAAGGAGCCGCGACCATTCTTTCAGGTCTGTCAGAAACCGCCGACCCATGGCAAGCATTGGGGCGACTTTGACATTATGACGAGAAGCTTACGGTCGCTACCACAAGAATCCAACGCCTCAAATCATCCGGGCTCACGCTTGAGATGGTTGGGGCCGACTTCATCCGCTGCCACATCGCTCCTCTACACAACAAGGGGAGGCCGGCCTGGGACTTCAAGAATGCGGCAGACATCATGAGGCTTCGCCCCGGCCTGAATTACAACTTCACGGTAATGCAACATGCATCTCTCTGCCAAAAGCTTTCTCAGCTCAAGATTGACAAGGCCGGCAAGGCTGAGAAGACCGGCAAGGCTGACAAGACCAGCAAGGTCGACAATCCGTTCAGGTTGCCGGCAGGGGTGGTCCCATTGAGCAACAACTCTTGCCTGACCTCCATCATCGCCATGATGCCGGTGTTCAACGCCCATGGCCTGGACCTGACCTGGGATGAGCCAGAAGCGGTGCTGGTGCAGGGATTCTTCAACAACTTGTCAGAGAAGTACATTCGCAGCGAGCCGCTGCTCATTCGGCCCACCACTGACGAAGAGGTGGCGTACATCACCACCGGGGCGGAGCAGGCATCACTTGCCGAGGAGGCCGGCAGCCTTGGCACCGTGGAGGACGAGGACGAGGAGGCCGACGAGGAGAAAGAGAGTCTGCCGGGGCGCACAGCGGAGCCAGCGTCGGGGTTCCCCTTGCTGAAGAGGCGACCGAGGAGACATCTGAGGTGGATGAGCCTTCAGCCCCAAAGATGAAGCGTATCCTGTAGCGGGCCAGCTCCGACGAGCCAGTCCAGCCGGCAAGGCCATGCAGCGGCAAGAGGCCCAGGCACAACCCGTTCGTCAGAAGAGGCGCGCGACCGCGGTAGCAGCGAGGGAAGCTGCGGCAGCGAAGAAAGATGTGGCCGCTGCCTCCTCCTCAGCCAAGCGGCCCAGGACTCCATCTCCTCCTCCTCCCTTCGTGGACACCGTCTCGGCAGCCGACTTTGACCTTGGGTCCTTTAGCCCGAAGAGGAAAAGGAGGCCAGCCGGGGAAGATGAGTAAGCATCTTGCCTCCTTATCCATTCCTTGATCCTTCATTCTAGTTATGTTATCTTGACCCGATCTTGTCTTCACAGTGATACGAAGACGCTAGCTCGGAGGGTGGTGAAGAGAGCCAAGGTCTCGACGGGCGACGATCCCCCGGCAAGCACTTCATGTGCGCCGGGGATGATCATAATCAGCCCAGACACTAGCCCTCAACACAGCCCCCATTCCAGCCCCCAGCGTGAGTCTATTACCCATTTCCCACTAGCGGGCATCGGCATGTGCAGCTTCAGCGCTTACCTTGCCGGGTTTGCAGGAGGATAGCGGCGACAGGAGGAGCCGCTGAGGGCCACCCCCGACACGCCGCCCCCGTCGACAACGCCACCCAGAGGAGGGTCCCCAGCAAGGGCATCCACCGACGAGCCCACGCGCATGGAGGAAGGAATGGCGAGCACAGGCGCCGACAGCTCTACCCCGACAACGAGCGTTGCCGGGGAGGGAACCACTCCTCCTCACCCTGCCATAGGTAAGCCGCCTGCCTCCTGTCTCCTTCCATCTTTGCCATGCGATTTTCTTTCTTTTTATTTCTATTTCTCTGTTCTGAGCTTTGACTTTGGTTCTGCCTTATTCTCCTTTTTGGTTTCCAAACCCTCTCTCGACGGACCAGACGGATGTCGACGCTATCATTGAGGAGACTGCCAAGGATGCCTAAGATGAGGCCGCCAAAACGCAGCCGAGGAGGCCGCCAAGGCTGTTGCCGAGGAGGCCACCAAGGAGTCTGCCAGGGAGGCCGGCAAGGAAACCGGTGACCGTAATGACGGCGACTTTGCTGCAGGAGCGCCTAGTGTTGCGCCGGCCCCGGAGCCCTCAACTGTCGGGGAGAAGGCGGTCAATGACCAACCCTCATCCTCTACAACCCCCACCTCAAGCAAGTACTTGAAGGTGGGCGACGATCTGTTCGTCAGCATCCCCGGGACGGCAAGCATCAGAGTGCCAACCGGAGGGGAGGTGTTTGATGATGAGGTCCTCACCGCTGCCGGGCTCCAAGTTGTCGGTGAGCCAAGCGCCAACAACAGCGGTTCCAAAGAAGACCAGCTCCTCCAGGCCATGAGCACCAATTTCCAGAAGCTTAAGGCGCTCTACCACACCCGTAAGGATGAAGCAGACTCCAGGATGGCGGCCGTGAACAAGGCGGAAGCAGATTTCCAAGAGCTTGTCGCTCAAATGCAAACCTGGTTCACCGAGGCCCAACAAGATCTGAAGGTCGCCCAGGATCAGCTAAGCGAGCGCTAGCGAGAGCTCCTCCTGAAGCAGGCTGACATCAAGAAGGCCCAAGAGGTGACTACTGCGCAGGCCGACAAGGATGAAGCTGACCAAAGGCAACACGAAGTTCTGCTTGACGCCCAAGAAGAAGACCTGGTTGCCCGTGAAGGGGTACTTGCCGCCAAGATTCGCGGCAAGGACGAAGAAGTTGAAAAGCTTGTCGCGCAGCGGACCCAGGAGCTGAAGCAGGAGCGCAAAAACACACTTGATGCTCTGGCCCTGGACCATGCCGGCAAGCTGAAGGAGGCCGTTGACGGTGCTAAGACCGCAGAGGCCGCCAAGAACGAGCTGGCCGACAAGGTGGAGAAGCTGGAGCTGGAGCTGGAGGAGCCGAAGAAGGAGATCTTGACGCTGAAGAACAATAGGGACATGACTGTCCACACCTTGGCGGATTTGTAGGTCACCATCTCTGACAAGACTAAGCTGCTCTCTAAGGCCAACGATTCCATCGCCGATCTGAAGCTGAAGCTGGACACCTTGGAGGGCACACTCACGGAGACTAGGGCCCGTGAAAAGGCTCTGGTCAAGGACCTCGCGGATGAGAAACAGCTGCTGCACAGTGCCACCGCCACCCACAACGACTTTGTGGACGGCATGAAGCTCTGGACCAACCGCCTTATTGATGTTGCGGAGAGGCTCACCATGCAGCTGTCTGTCATGGGAATGCCGAACTTCAGGTTCTCCCAGGAAGTGAATGTGAGCCAAAGCGCCAGGCTAACCCTGTTCTTTGAGGGCGTCCTCGACACCCTGGTGCTGCCCCACTCCAACCGAGTGACTCATCTAGCCAACGAGGCCCGGAAGCTTTGTCGGGGCACCCTTCTCAAGGTGCTCACCAAGGTGGCATACTGGAATCCCAGTGTCGACTTCGCCAATGCGCTTGAGAGCTTGCCAGAGGATGCGGACCTCAAGGCGCTCAAAGAGCGTGTCGAGCCCATCATCAGCTGCGTTGATGGGGTCAAGAGGTTGGAAGGCCAGCATCGGGACTAGCCACTCCATTTCTCATTGCCGCTGCGAATCCGTACCCAAGACGATTTCATCTCAAGTTAGAAACGCGACAACTATTGATGTAATATAACTTGCTGTGCTTTGAACTAAACACATGTTATCTTCCTGTTTGATCTCTTCTTGTATGTACTATACCTTACGCTTAGTTGGATAGGCTTGCCGGTGCGCGCACCCTTGCCGCGAGCGCTTTGAGAACGGATCCTTAGCAGCCTGCTGGGGGTGTCATTGCCGGCAAGACACCTTGCCATTCTTAGTGCAGCCACTTGAGCTGTTGAGCGGACTCGAAACAAAACAAGGGCGCTACCAATTGTGGCAGGGTTCCTTCGCGTGCATGTTTTCCATACAAGAACTGAAACCATTCGAGGAAAATAACCTTACAAAAGGAAACCACTCAAGGTTTGGCGTGACTTAGCTTTTTGTTGCCACGCGGATCGTTGTCGCGGCTGTAGACGATACCGCTCGCCTGGCTACTGGTACCAGAATGATGTGGATGGTCTTGATCTCCACCGCCACCAGCGTCTGCTCCATCGGCCGTTTGCGCCGGCACAGGCACACTGGCTCCAGACGAACCGATCGCCATGATCGTCTTCTTCTTCGGAGCCATGGTGATGAAGAAACTGACACACTAACTAGTAGACCAGATTTTTACAACTTATGCCCCCTACCTGGCGCGCCAAAGATGTCAGGGGAAATGGCACCTATGGGATCACGAGGATCCCTTCTACGGTTGGCGGTGAGAGAGTTGCACAAAGAGCAAGTCTGGTGATCAGAGTGAGGGTTTTTTACCTAGGTTCGGTCCGCTAAGGAGCGTAAAACCCTAGTCGTGCTTTGGGTGTATATTTAGTGTTCTTGAGCTCTTAAACTAGCTGCTATGCATGCCCAGTCCAAAAAATCTGAATCCTTCTCCAGTACGCCTCGGGCCTCCTTTTATATGTCAAAGGGGTCGCCACAGCGGCACACATGAGGTGTAAAGTAGCTACAGTGTACAAGCTTATCGCTGACATCGTAGGACAAACGCATTGAATGCGCTGGTTATGTGCCCTCCAACTTTATCGGGGACGGTAATAGAACCTGGCCCGTCCGTCGCCGCCTCACCCCGTCTTGACATGCGTCCAGGCTGACGAGGCATGCAGTGCTAGGCTGGCTGGCTGGCCGCTGTGCTGGCGCAGTGGCAGGGCCTTCACGAAGATCTGCATGCCACCACGCAGGTGCTTGCTTAGTTGGCAAGCTGGTCGCTGCTCTGGAATGGCTGTGAGGTGGCGAAACCTTGTCGGGTGCAGGCCTGGCTGTGGCCCCGCAATTGTCCCCGGCAAGGCCTCGCATTCGTCCCCGGCAAGGGCCTTGCCGGGGATCTTTGTCTTCTGGCCTCCACGTAGCCCTACAGGCTGGCAGTCTTCACAAAGATCTGCATGTTACTACGCTTGCGGCCACGAGTCTTGGCCTTGACGTTGTCGATGGTGTCAGAGCTCTCAGCCTCAAGGGGGGTGGCCTTGCTGGTGCTTCGCAGGTCGCCCCGGCAAGGCTCTCGCCGGGGCTACATAGGCCGCCCCGGCAAGGGTGTTGCCAGGGGAGGTCTAGCTAGTCTTCTGATCTTTATTCACTAGCTTGAATGCTTGTCCTGGTAGTCTTGTATTTTCTCTTCTACTGCCCTGCCAAATCTTGCCGCAGGTGTGGCTACGACTGCCCGTGCACAAGTAAGTGGTACCGAAAAGCCCATACTTTGATACATCGGCAGGGAGCTTGGGAGGAGCACAGGTGGTGGCTGCTCTCATGAGGATCCAGATGCAGATCCCGCAACAGATTAGGTGTTGCGCTGGGGAAGATTGCAACAACCACTCCATTGCAAGAACTAGTTTAGATAATACGTTGCTTTTAGCCAATTGCAAGAACTAGTTTAGGTAATACGTTGCTTCTAGCCATCTGATTAAAATCTGGTCCTACGGTCACCAAGACGGCGACGCATACGTGGTTATCCGTCGGGTGATCCTAATCATTTCACATGGTCTTGTATTTAGGAGACAAACATGTACGAGTATTTATTCACTTATATCCGACCGACATGACGAGGAACACGGGGGGAGTCGGGCCCCGGGCGGCAAGTGAACGGCATCCCAATGTAACTAGAGAACTTTGGCCTCTGGATTCGTTGCACCATCCGATCCTTGTCGTTCCCGAGGACGAACTTACGGGAACCCCCGGCAGGGTGCAGAATGTCCCAGCTGCCAGGACAGAACGCGCAGCTCTTCCTGTGCCGGCCAAGCGGCTCCTCTGCATGCATGCATGTCATCAAACACTAGAGAATCATCACCAAAAACTAAACGAGCCAGTTGATCAGACAGGAACTAGCAAGACGCAGAGAGACGGCGATCGATGCGTACCGATGATGACGCAGACTTCAACGGCGGCATTGCCGTGCTTGTAGCCCACCTCGGCGAAGAAGCGCTTGACCCTGCTGCTCTTGCGGCTGCGGGCCCAGAAGTTGACGTGGGCCCACAGCTGCTCCTTGAAGGTCGCCGTTGATGCCATCAGGGGCTTCACGGCGTCGTACTCGTCGCCCTGCAGAAATCATACTCCCTTCGTTCGGAATTACTTGTCTCAGAAATGAATGTATCTAGAACTAAAATACATCTAGATACATTCATTTCTATGACAAGTAATTTCGAACGGACAGACTACATGCCAATGTCATCATGTCACCAAGGAAGCACGCAGAAGGGTCGCTGGCTGTGAACTTGTGGTGAAATGATGAAGAGAGAACTGCGTGTTTGCTTGATTACCGGGTGCCTGGCGTTGTAGTGGTGGCGGACGTGACGCATGATGGCGGTGTCGCGCCTTCTGCATCATCAAATGCAACTGGAGTAACTTGTCTGAATTTGTAGACGGTTGATTACCGGGTGCCGATGCAAATAATGAAGAGAACTGCATGCGGTCGTTTAATCATACCACTTATCTAAATTTTTGTACATCTAAATGACAGTCGTCATAGCGACAGTTTGTAAACTCTAAACATTGAACATTGAATATAACTGAATTTTTGAACACTGAAAATTATGATACTATCCTGCCTGAATTTTTTAACATTGTGTTGTCTGAATTTCTTCGGTCTTACATAGACTGAATTTAACTAATTTTTGTAGTAGATGTTGATGATTGACTAGTCTGCATTTGCAGTTATAGTTAGTAAATCTATTTAGCAATTTCAGAAAAACTTGGCAACCTTTGCACTCTCATTTACAGAAATTAAGTACATTGCCAATTGATAATGAATTTTGATCTTTGATGGTTTATTTACCATGGAGTTCACCAAAACGGGTTTGCCCCTTAAATGCAAGCTTGGGGATCATAAGAGTGATTGGATGTGACTCACTTGGTTGCATGAGAATGCTATGTATAGAATATTTAACTTCTCCTTAGGCCTTGTACAATGCTAGATGCTTAGGGAGGTTCTTAGAAAAATAAATCGGGTTCTTCTGAAGCATCGGTGCCAATTTCTAGAGCAGAGACGCCTAATTAAGCGTCTACCCTGCACAAATAAGCACCGGTGCTTAAGAAAAAACTGATTTATTTCTCTAAGCACCTTGCATTCTACAAGGCCTTAGGACATCCTCGATTGGTATATGACAAAAAATATACACTACAAGGCTTTTTTTCCCTAAGGTTTCTATCAATTTTATTCCAATCGATTGTCATAGAATAAGCCGTCATTCTAACACAGGGCAACCAATGAAAATTCATATGAACTCTATGCTGAAGAGTAAACATCAATTAAGGTTGGTCATAGTGGGGAGTAACATAGACTAGTAACATGCATATGTTACTTGTCTATGTTATTACCTTCATAATGGGTAGTAACATATGGATGATAACATGCAAGCCTTTATTAATTAAGCTATAGACTCATTTTACCTCGGGGTGTTATGTTACAGTAACATATTATGTTACCACAAGCATCTCTCTCCTCGTTAATTCCATGCCACATAAGTAAAATTGTTTTGGAATATGTTATGTTACTATCTAAGTTACTTCCACTATGACCAGCCTAACAGAGACAACCTTTTGTTTGCTCTAAATAGATCGCATAATCAATTTCACCTACAGTCCCCAACACACTTTAGCATCGCACCTTTTATTAAGCTAATTGTTGCTCAATCATACCCTTCTGTTAGCTCTAAATATAAACTTGTTTCGTTGACCTTAAAAATATGGAAACCGGATCTCTAACATTAAGAAGGAAAGTTAGAGAAGGTACAATATCCTAATTTTCCTTCTTTCAATCCATATGATTATGGCTAAAACAACTTAAATTAATTTATAAATTGATGATCTACTGTGGACATTTATAGTAATTACATACAAACAAATTGATGGTGAAATAAAATTAATTTTAAACTATTTACATCTATAGTAAATACTAACAATAAACAACATGCTACTAGCAATCCCTAACTTTCCTTCTTCATTTTATACTAGACTAACATTGTAGCACCGTGACTTTACTTCTCAGTGTTAGAGGATCCGATTCCAAAAATACGAAGTGTTGAGGCGGGCGGGACATACCTGTTAGCACATGAACACGTCGCCGTGTACCCTCGATGCCGGTGATGCACCGCAGCTCACGTCGAAGGAGACCCGCCGGAAGTGCGGTACACAAGACAATCCGGCGGGCTCTTTTGTAGACCCGAAACCCCACACGCCCGGGAGGGACCCCGTCAGGGCGCGCGGCGGCTATGGGCTGCCCTAGGTCGACCTGATCGCCCCTAGGGCCTCGAGGTTCGCCACCCCGCAACAAGAAGAACATATGAAGAATGAGGAAGAAGAAGAACTAGGGTTAAGGAGAAAAAATAAAAGATAAAAAAGTGGTAGATGATTTGTTCGATTGTGTTTTGTTCAATCGGTCGTCACCCCTTAGGTATATAAGAGGCGGCTGGACTTCCCGTGCAAGAAAAAGGCTTGGATTCACGTCCAAAACCCTAGTCAAATTTGGATTGGTTTTGTCTGAACTTTCCAAAACTGTCCAGTTTAAACTGGTTGCACCTTGTGGGTCTTTTTTGTGGTGGTAAATAGCTTTGGATCGAAACGAGTCCAAAAGCAATCTTGACTGTTTCCCACTTTAATGTTGAACGTGTTTTGATCAGAGGTCATCTTGAGAGTCAAATTGCTTGTGTAAAACAGGCTATTATTCGCGCTACCCATCAGACAGGGTGTGGTGGGGCGCGACATTTTTTGCCTCGTGACAGGGTTGTATTTGAATGGCTCTAACTTTTGCATATGAACTTGGATTAGGGCATTTTCTATATCAAAATGAGCGTTTCAACGAGACGCACAACTTTCGCGTTGAATCTTTTTCCATCAGAGGCCATCTTGGGGGCGTAATCAGCCGAATATTGTTCTAAATACAAAATCTCAGTACTTCAAACACAATTCCGGCCTTAGAAATGAGATCAGATGGCTATGGCCCAAAAATCAAAATTTCTCCTTTTGACGATATGGAACTTTCTCACTTCGATCACTTTTCTATTTGAGGCCTTCTTAATTACGTTTTTGATCATGCCATAATCTGGTGTCAACACATGCCCCCCCTGTTTTTCGGCAAAACTTGTGTGCCGAAAAATAACTTGCGCGAAGTTTGTTCTAAGAACGATGTCAACACTCCATCGGCCATTTTTTACGTGCTTTGGATGATAAGTATATATCGGCCATTTAGATTAGCAACAAAAGTGAAGCTAATCGAACATATAATGATTTGGTAACACCCTTTCATGATGTAAGAAATTATATTGCATCCATGGATTAAAATAAGCCCATTGAGGATAACCAATCATACTTGATGAAGAATTTCATGGCATAGGCGTTAATGGCATAGTTGAAGAATATGGATAATGTGTAGACTGAATATGTTGAAACCTTCGGCTTGGTCCTTCATAGTTTTGACCCTTTTCCTTCTTCACCTTCATCGCACTTCTTGTAATGGAAGCTTGCACATAATTATTTTTTCGAGTACTTCCTTTGAGAACCCATGCCATGTTCCTTTCTTGAAGTTCTTGTGCACTAAGCTTTTGTAACTCCTTCTTTTGCAAATACGATCAGCCGAGTGAGCACCTCGACTGTGATTTTGTTTCAACCAATGGCAACTCTTTTTGGGCCTTGTGCAGCCTTAACTTCTTTTTTCAGATTTGACACTCTGATTTTTATCAATCGATTGCTTCACTTCTTTGCCTTTTGTAGCCAATGTCAATACTTTAATTGGATCTTTGTTATTTGAGATCAAATCTGAAGTAGCACACTTACGACCATCTCTTTTCAGGTGGTAAACTTGCTTTACCACCTCTTTCTTCTTCTTGAGCTCTGGACTGATTCCTTATGATTGAAACGATCTTTGACGCGTGATTCTTCAAATGTTGAGCTTTTTGGAGCTGTATAGTATTGGTGAGATGGTCTATAATAAGATGGAGAATGTTTCCTTGTATCATACTTGTCCCATGATGAATATGGATCTATATGAGCATAGGGAGGCATCCACGGCATTGGCATTGGCGGCCCAAAATAAGGATATGAATATGTTGCATTAAAATTCTCACTTTGCCAATACCAATCCTCATATTTGTGCTTTGGGGGTGATCTTGGTTTCTTTGCATGATTTAGCCGATAAGCATTCTTCTCTTCACCCTTCTTTTGATATTTATCCAATAGTTCAGCGAGGGTGATTTTTGATCTCTTACACTTACATTTATTTCGACCTTTGTTTTCTTTTGGTTTGCTTTCATCGATCATCGGATTTGCTTGTTGTCCCCTAGTCCTTGGCGTCTTCATTCTAGCTTCGATGGAATTTTCGCCCTCAAGATTATGTTCATTGTGCTCTTCAACAACTTCATTACTTGAAAGATTGATCCCATCACCTGCAGTTTTTACCTTCTCTTTAAATGGACCGGCTTGAAGTAGCCGATGCAAAAACTTTCTACCATCGGGACCAATCGTAATAGACTAGTCATCTCTTAGTGTCTCAACAAAATTCAATCGTCCTTTATCAATGGCCGAGTTAACTATTTGACGAAACATTTTGCAATCCTTAAAATTATGCTTGGACGAATCATGCAACTTACAATACATCCGTCCCTGGACGATGGCTCACACATGGTGATCAAGATTTCTAATATAATTATTTCTCAACAACAAATCAAATATTTGATCACACATGCTTGAATTGAAGGTAAACTTTTTATTCTCTAGTCGATCTTGCTGTGAGAACGGCTTTGGAGTTAAGCAAACGAATAGTTTAGATTTTACATTACCCCATTCGGCTATGCATTGTGTTTTGCACTCTATCTCCGATGACTTTGAAAAGGTAATTATACTATCATCGGTTTTCTCAACAGAGTATAACATTGGCTTTAAATTTCTGAAATCAAAGTAGTTAGAACATACATGTCTCTATTGAGCACATGCGTAAGCCAAGTATGAAGCAAGCAAAGATACCAAATTAGATATGAACTTTAAATAAAGCAACGAGAAAAGCTTTGGTTGCAGTAATAAGTCACTATTGGTCTCTTTAAATGGTACAATATATTGACCGATATGCTTTGTAACAATTTTATTGCTAATAAGTAAATGTTCCTTCATCATTGGTCTTTCAAAATTACTTATAAGATCTTTTCTAATAGATGTATCAACATTAAAGTTGCGACCAAATCTGAAAATAAGTAAATCACTTACTAGACATACCTCTTTGAATATGCTGGGAGAGCATGACAATGGTGTAATTTGAATGATACTTTGTTCCGCTTTCAGTTGGCTCCCCAACGCCTTGGCATCCTCTTTTTCTTCAATAGATTCGGCAGATATAATATTTGATTCAGCTTCTTCAATAACCGAATTTGCTTTCTTACCCGAATCAATACTTTTATCTTTTTGAATTTTAGGCCTCTCGCTCTTGTCTAATTTTAGCCGACATCTCAGCTTCGCGAGCTTTAAACTTGTTCATCTCAATTTCCATCCACTCCTCATGAGATTGCCCCCAATACTTTGAGACTCTTCCGACAATGAGGTGCCAAAAACTTTGCAATTGTTTAGGGGGTACACTGTGTGTTTTAACACTGGGTGAATGCATCATTTGCACAACTCTAGCTTATACAGAAGCAAAATCATAAGGCTTCCCGTCTTCTATTAGTTCCTGTCGAATGGAGTTGCACAAATCCCAAGAAAATGTAAACTTGTTCTCAATTACCCAGTTTGGATATGGTTGCCCCCAATGCTTTTAGACTCTTTCGGCAATGAGATCCTACCAAAATTTCGTAATTGTGCAGGGGAAACATGATATGCCACGGTAGTAGGTGAAGGCATTTGTGCTCCTGTAAAAGTTTGACTTATTCGGCCATGACCATGAAGGTACGGAGCCGAATTATGGGCATCAACAGTTGCGTATGGTGCCAAAAAATTAGTAGCATGAGGTGTAGCATATGATGTTTGAGGGTAATTGACCGAATAACTAGTAGTAGCCTGGCCAATTCCCCTATCCATCGACACGTCTCGATTAACATACTGCAAGTTATTTGCCGATGAATAAAAAGTTGAAACACTTTGTTGCATACAATTGGAAATTCCTATGTGAGGTGTTTCAACTTGATTAACCGAACTCATCATGTTTTTCATCGGCATATGGATTTCTGGGGTTGCCGATGCATGGGAGTTGGAATACATATGATGCATGTTGCTAAAATTTTATGAGGTAGAAGCATGAAGATTTTTTTGTTGCATCGGCTCTTGCACATAATTAGATGCATGATTGATAAAGCTAGGGCTAGCCGATACATTATGCTCATTAGATGATCTAGCAACAACATATGCATTATTTGCATCTACATATGTGAATTGAGTGTTCATATTACCTTTATAGATTGCAAACCCTAGATGACGATCTCTTCGTAGCAAGAACGGGCCGGAGACCGTTCAAAGCTTCATCCCTAGTGGAGTTGCCAAAAAGTGTGTTGGCACATGAACACGTCGCCGTGTACCCTTGACGCCGGTGGTGATGCACCGTAACTCACGTCGAAGGAGACCCGCCGGAAGCACGGTACGTAAGACAATCCGACAGGCTCTTTTGTAGACCCAAAACCCCACACGCCCGGGAGGGACTCCGTCAGGGCGCGCGGCGGCTATGGGCTACCCTAGGTCGACCTGATCGCCCCTAGGGCCTCAAGGTTCGCCGCCCTGCAACAAGAAGAACAGACGAAGAACGAGGAAGAAGAAGAACTAGGGTTAAGGAGAAAAGATAAAAGATAAAAAGTGGTAGATGATTTGTTCGATTGTGTGTTGTTCAATCGACCATCACCCCTTAGGTATATAAGAGGCAGCTGGACTTCCCGTGCAAGAAAAAAAGGCTTGGATTCACGTCCAAAACCCTAGTCAAATTCGGATTGGTTTTGTCTGAAGTTTTCAAAACTGTTCGGTTTAAACTGGCTGCACCTTGCGGGTCTTTTTTGTGGTGGTAAACAGCCTCGGATGGAAATGAGTCCAAAAGTAATCTTGATCGTTTCGACGAGACAGACAACTTTAATGTTGAACATTTTTTGATTAAAAGTCATCTTGAGGGTCAAATTGCTTGCGCAAAAGATGCTATTATTCTTGCTACCCATCAGACAGAGTGTCTGGTGGGGCGCGTCATTTTTTGCCTCCTGATAGGGCTGTATTTGAATGGCTCTAACTTGTGCATATGAACTTGGATTGGCGTGATTTTTATATCATAATCAACCGTTTTGACGAGACGCACAACTTTAGTGTTGAAACGTTTTCCATCAAAGGCCATCTTGGAGGAGTAATCAGCCGAATATTGTTCTGAATACAAAATCTCAGTACTTCGAACACAATTTCTGCCTTAGAGATGAGATCGGATGGCTATGACCCAAATATCAAAGTTTCTCCTTTTGATGATATGGAACTTTCTTGCATTCATCATTTTTCCATTTGAAGCCTTCTTAATTACATTTTTTACCATGCCAAAATCTGATGTCAACAATACCCTTCCGTGGGCCCAAAATCGTCCCACAAACACAAAGGTGAAGGAGGACACTTCCTATTCCGTCACCTCGGGAGGCGATCATGCTCGCGCAGGTGGCCCTACAGTCGCCCCTGCTCCTCGCTGGACAGCTGCGGCAACAGCTCCTCCAGCGACGGCGCCGTGAACGGCTCAAACTCCCGCATAAGCGAAGCCGGCGCAGATTCTTCCATCGTGGATTTGGTTTGGCGATCGCAATGCACCCCCGACTGAAGGTCGCTGATCTGTAGAAGCCGAGCAGACGTTGAGGCCGGGGGAGGGCGGAGGGCGGCGCGCGTGCGTCGGGGGAGAGGCTAGGCGTTGGAACAGGACGTTCGTTCGTTTGTTGTTTCGTGTTGGCCTTTTATCATTTTTTTCTTGCGGGCGCCGCCGTGATACGCTCGGTCGGTCTCAGGCCCACGGCGCCAACGTGGGCCTTAACGCTGGCCCAACACATCCACCCACCGGACAGGACCAAACGCCAAAACAATTTATGGCGGCGGACGGGGCAGACAGAGCACGGCTGCACGGGACGCGGATCCTGTCTCTTCTGCCCCCGTTCGCCCAAGATACGTACGGCCGCTCATCCTGTGCCCTCCCCGATTTCCATGGATCCGGCGTCCACCAGCCAGCCTGCAGCCACAACGATGATCGAAATATATTTAATCCGGCATGCACAAACCAGGGGACTCTGTCAGTGGGAGTGAAGTCCTGCTTGCTAGCTGCTGCTGCCAATTCACTCGCTTCAAATTTCAAAAAGCACAAATTCGAACACCCGGCCGGTTGAAGTCGTGAGCTCCATTACTCTGCAGCAGTATGCTACTGTGCAAAATATTGTCGTCAGCGATGCGCCCATGAAACGGGACGGACGGGAAATAAATGAAACAAAACACGATTAAGTTCGATCCCGGCAGGCCGGCCAACACGCTTGTGCGTGGGAGGCGGCAACGGCATGGCGGGATCGATCGATCTGGTCGGCCAGATCCTCCAATCCAATCCAATCTACTCGATCAGCGACTTATTATTGAACATATGGTACAATGCTGATCACATCACATGCATGCACAGCTTGGCCTGTTAGACTGTATATACGTAGCCTCTGTAAATTTGTATTGTAACATTGTATTGTACCCCTTGGGTACCTCTATATAATGAGATAGCCACATCCGAGGTTACGGGTGTCGAGCAGTTCCCAAATCATATGTTTCACATGGTATCAGTTTAGGTCACGATGTCTTCCGCTGCTCCCGCCGCCGCCGCCGTCGCGCCGGTTCTAGCCCCTACGTCGCCGTTCCTCGCCTCCCGGCCTCTCGCGGCGGCCTATGGGGCCCCGCCGCCGCCTGGGTCCCCGATCGGATCACATCCGCATGGCGCAGCCCCGGGTGACCTAGCCTCGACCGCGGCCGAGGTTGCTGCGCCGCCGTCCTATGGCGCCGCTGCACCACCACCGTATGGCGTCACCTCCCTGATGCCCTACGGCGTCGCCGCGCCCTCGCCCTACGGCCATCACCAGTACGGCGCCTCCCTGATAGCCCCTGGTGCTCCGCCGCTGCCGCCCTCTTCGTGGCCGGCGTATGGTGCGCCGCCTCCTCATCAACCTCATGCGGCGCCGCCGAGCCACTCCTACGGGCCGCCGCCGTCGCAGCCGTCATACTCATCGCCTCCTCTGCAACCCTACGCGCCTTACCCAGCACCGCATGGGGGTGCGGCCTCCTATCCAGGGGGTATGGCTGCCTCGCTGCAGCCGCCCTACGGGGCTGCGGCCACTTCACAGCAGCAGCCGCATGGGGCCGCGGTCGTCTCGCCCTATGGGGCTCTTACCGCGCCGGACTACGGCGCCTCTGCCGCTGGTCCTCCCGGGTTCTACGCACCGTATTCGGTGCCTGCTGCTCATGCCGACCATGTCGTCGGGCCGTCGCTGTTCTACTTTTCACATATGCTACCAGTGAAGTTTGCGCCGGATAATTACTTGTCCTGGCGTGCTCAGGTGTTGCCTCTCCTGCGGAGCCGCTACTTGGAGGGATATGTTGACGGATCCATCCCGTGTCCGCCCTCCCACCACCCGGCATACCACACCTGGGTGGCTCAGGATCAGGCCATCCTCTCCGCCATCCAGTCCTCGCTCACCCCGAGCGTCTCGTCACTGGTCATCTTCGCCGCTACATCCCGGGAGGCGTGGGCGGCGCTTCACACCAGTTTTGCCTCTCAGTCTCAGGCGCGTGCTCACTCTATACGCACTGAGCTGGGTGAGACGAAGCTTGGCGACCTCAGCATCACCGACTACTTCAACAAGATGCGGGGTCTCGCCGACACGTTGGCCTCAGTTGGGCAGTCGCTGCAGGATGAGGAGTTTACCACCTTCGTGCTGAATGGACTTGATGATGATTATGATAATCTCATCGAGAATGTTCATGGTCGCAATGACCCGCTTCCACCTCGTGAGCTCTATGCCCGTCTGCTTGGCCGTGAGCAGCGCATTAAGGCGCGCCGAGCCTCCCCCAGTTTCGCCTCCGCCAATGCCGCCACTCGCGGCAAGCCTCAGCGGGCCTCATCTTCAGGAGGCAGACCGGCGCTGCCTTCATCACCAGCCTCGCGGGGCAGCGCTCCGACCATCACAGGTGGTAACCGGGCGGTGGCGTGTTGCTCTTCTTGTGGTGCCCAACAGGCCTGCCAGTTGTGTGTCCTGGAGCGCCACATTGCCTCTCGCTGCCATTGTCTCTACAAGCAAGACTTTCTGGGCCTCGACAACAACGGCAAAGGGAACGACAAGCAGGCCGCCACTGTCGTGACGAGTCATGATCATGGTCGTACTCCGTCCTACTCCGTTGATCCTGCATGGTACATGGACACTGGAGCTACCAACCACCTCACCGGTGAGATGGGTAAGCTCTCTACTCAGGAGCCATATCGCGGTCATGATCAGGTGCACACCGCCAGTGGAGCAGGTATGCGCATCTCCCATGTTGGTTAGGCCTCTCTTCTTGCACACAATTTTCACACATTGAATCTCTCTAATGTCCTTCGTGTTCTTTCTGCTACGCGTAGTTTGTTGTCCATTCCTCAACTTACTCGTGATAATAATGTACTTGCTGAGTTTCACCCTTTTCGTTTCTTTATCAAGGATCGGGACACGAGGACCGTTCTGCTTAGCGGTCGTCTTCGCCATGGCCTGTATGCACTTGATGCGCCGCGCCCACCTTCCATGTCGTCTTCTCCTCAGGTGTTCAGTGGTGTTCGTGTGTCGCCTACACACTGGCATGCGCGCCTTGGTCACCCGGAGGTTCCCATAGTTCGACATGTTTTGCATCGTCATGATCTACCAGTTGTGTCCAATAAAACTGCTGAAACTATTTGTGATGCCTGTCAGCAGGGCAAGAGTCATCAACTTGCTTTTTCAGAGTCTAGTCGTGTTGTGAAACATCCTCTTGAGCTTGTGTTTTCTGATGTATGGGGTCATGCCCAGACATCCGTTAGCGGTCACAATTATTATGTCAGTTTCATTGATGCTTACAGCCGTTTTACTTGGTTATATCTTATTAAACGTAAGTCTGATGTGTTCGATGTCTTTATTCAGTTTCAAGCACATGTTGAGCGTCTTCTTAAGCAGAAAATCATCCATGACCAATCCGACTGGGGGGGGGGGGGCGAATACCACAACCTCAACTCGTTTTTTAAGAAACTTGGGATTTCGCACCGCGTGTCATGTCCTCATACACATCAGTAGAATGGTACTACCGAGCGTAAGCATCGCCACCTTGTTGAAACTGGTCTAACTTTGCTTGCTCATGCCTCCGTCCCGTTTCGGTTCTGGAGTGATGCTTTCTCCACCGCTTGTTTTCTCATAAACAGGCTCCCCTCAAGACTTCTGAAAATGCAAACCCCTCTTGAGCTTCTGCTTAATGAGATTCCAGACTACACTTTTTTCAAAGTGTTCGGTTGTGCATGTTGGCCTCACTTACGTCCATACAACAAACGCAAGCTCGAGTTTCGGTCTAAGAAGTGTGTTTTTCTCGGGTATAGTTCTCTTCACAAAGGGTACAAGTGCTTGCATGTTCCTACCAACCGCGTTTACATCTCTCGTGACGTGGTGTTTGATGAAAATGTTTTCCCTTTTCGTGCACTTCCGACTAACCTTACCACTTCTACACCAGCGGTACCTGTGTCCACACCTACGCCTGATCAATTTGTGGATGTTGCATATGCCCCTGTGTTGCTTCCTAATCATGCTGCAGGTATTGGACGGGGTGCCCGGCTCGAGCTACTTGATGATCAGGACACCGATGAGCTTCCTGGTCGGGACGTGCATGCACCATGCATGACGGGCGGCACCCGCCAACCCGTCCCCGTCTCGGTTGTGGAGTCCCTCCTGACTGCCTCGCGGGCGACGGGTCAGCCCGGCTCCACGCGGGCCCCGTCTGGCCTCCCGCTGGTCCCACGGGTGCTGGGCTCACTAGCGCCAGCCTCGCCTGGCTCGCTGGCCTCGTCAGCTTCAGCGGCCTCGCCAGCGCCCGCTTCGCCTGGCTCGCCTGGGCCACTGGCGGGTCTCTCACCCGGGCCGGCTATTGCTGCCGCTAGCCCGGAGGCCCCGTCACCTGCTCCGGCCCAGTCCACCTTGGTGCCAGGGTCGCCAGGGTCGCCGAGCCGCTCTGCTTCGGTCACCGGTGAGCCCGACTCGCCGGACTCGGTCTCGGCCTCGTCAACATCCTCTGCTGCACCATCTTCGCCAGCTGAACCTGCTGTCACACTTCAGCCTCGCACACGGAGCCAGTCCGGTGTTTTTCGTCTGAAGGAGTGGACGGATGGCACGGTTGCATGGCTTGCTACGTGCATGGCTCACACTGCTGGCGATCCCACTGCAGAGCCTCGTCACTTTCAGGCTGCACTAAGTATTCCTCATTGGCGTGCTGCCATGGAACAAGAGTTTCAGGCCCTCCAACAGAATGATACTTGGCGTCTTGTTCCTCCAAAGTCTGGCGTCAATATCGTTGATTCCAAGTGGGTTTTTAAAGTCAAGAGACATGCTGATGGCTCCATTGAACGCTACAAGGCGCGGTTAGTTGCCAAGGGCTTCAAACAGAGGTATGGTCTTGATTATGAAGACACTTTCAGTCCAGTCATCAAGCCTACTACCATTCGGTTATTGCTGTCTCTTGCGGTTACTCGTGGATGGTTCCTTCGCCAGCTTGATGTGCAGAACAATTTTCTACATGGCATTCTGGAGGAGGAGGTTTATATGCGTCAGCCACCTGGTTTTGTTGATCCGACACGACCTCAT
This sequence comes from Triticum dicoccoides, assembly GCF_002162155.2. Lineage (NCBI taxonomy): Eukaryota > Viridiplantae > Streptophyta > Magnoliopsida > Poales > Poaceae > Triticum > Triticum dicoccoides. The sequence continues at coordinate 564,724,673 of NC_041387.1, read as the reverse complement.
CATCTCTGTCGTCTGGTCAAGGCACTGTATGGACTCAAACAGGCCCCTCGTGCATGGCATGCTCGCCTTGGGTCTGTCCTTCGGGCTCTTGGGTTTACTCCCTCCACTGCTGATACGTCACTGTTTCTCCTCCAGCGCCCTGAGGTTACAATGTATATCTTGGTTTATGTTGATGATATCATCCTCATCAGTTCCTCTACTGCTGCTGCTGATCGCCTTGTGATTGCTCTCCGTGATGATTTTGCTGTCAAGGATTTGGGTGCTCTTCATTTTTTCCTTGGTCTTGAGGTTTCATGGTCCTCTGCTGGTTTGACTCTCACTCAGAAGAAGTACTCCTTGGACTTGTTGCGTCGTGCTAGAATGCTCAAATGCAAACATGTTAACACTCCGATGTCTGCCACTGATCGGTTGTCTGCTCTTGATGGTGACTCTCTCTCGTCTGATGATGCTACTGAGTATCGCAGTATCGTTGGTGGTCTGCAATATCTCCCTATTACCAGGCCTGATATCTCCTATGCAGTTAACCGTGTATGTCAGTTTTTGCATGCTCCCAGGACGTCTCACTGGTCAGCTGTGAAGCGTATTTTGCGCTATGTCAGTCTTACTGATTCCTATGGTCTGCTTCTTCAGCCTGCACCGTCGTATGAGCTCTCGGCTTTCTCTGATGCCGATTGGGCTGGTAGTCCGGATGACAGGCGATCCACAGGGGGTTATGCGGTATTTCTAGGTCCTAACTTGATCGCCTGGAATGCTCGCAAGCAAGCAACTATGTCTCGCAGTAGTACTGAGGCTGAGTACAAAGCTGTTGCTGGTGCAACTGCTGAGATCATATGGGTACAGTCTCTGCTGAGAGAGTTGCGTGTTCCTCAAGCTCGTCCTCCGGTCTTGTGGTGTGACAACATTGGTGCTACATATCTTTCTTCTAATCCGGTGTTTCATGCGAGGACAAAACACATTGAGGTGGATTATCACTTTGTTCGGGAACGTGTTGCACAGAAACTACTCTGTATCAAGTTCATCTCATCGAAGGATCAACTTGCTGACATCTTCACGAAGCCTCTTCCACAACCACAGTTTGTAGGCTGTAGGCACAATCTTAACTTGCTTTGTACTTCAGGACATAGTTAAGATTGAGGGAGGGTGTTAGACTGTATATACGTAGCCTCTGTATATATGTATTGTAACATTGTATTGTACCCCTTGGGTACCTCTATATAATGAGATAGCCACACCCCAGGTTAGGGGTGTCGAGCAGTTCCCAAATCATATGTTTCACATGGCCCCGGTACGCTAGCTGATGGAAGCACGTACGCATGCATGCATGACTCAGTTCCCAAATCATATGTTTCACATGACCCCGGTACGCTAGGCGTTGGAACAGGACGTTCGTTCGTTTGTTGTTTCGTGTTGGCCCTTTATCATTTTTTTCTTGAGGGCGCGGCCGTGATCCGCTCGGTCGGTCTCAGGCCCACGGCGCCAACGTGGGCCTTAACGCTGGCCCAACACATCCACCCACCGGACAGGACCAAACGCCAAAACAATTTATGGCGGAGGACGGGGCAGACAGAGCACGGCTGCACGGGACGCGGATCCTGTCTCTTCTGCCCCCGTTCGCCCAAGATACGTACGGCCGCTCATCCTGTGCCCTCCCCGATTTCCATGGATCCGGCGTCCACCAGCCAGCCTGCAGCCACAACGATGATCGAAATATATTTAATCCGGCATGCACAAACCAGGGGACTCTGTCAGTGGGAGTGAAGTCCTGCTTGCTAGCTGCTGCTGCCAATTCACTCGCTTCAAATTTCAAAAAGCACAAATTCGAACACCCGGCCGGTTGAAGTCGTGAGCTCCATTACTCTGCAGCAGTATGCTACTGTGCAAAATATTGTCGTCAGCGATGCGCCCATGAAACGGGACGGACGGGAAATAAATGAAACAAAACACGATTAAGTTCGATCCCGGCAGGCCGGCCAACACGCTTGTGCGTGGGAGGCGGCAACGGCACGGCGGGATCGATCGATCTGGTCGGCCAGATCCTCCAATCCAATCCAATCTACTCGATCAGCGACTTATTATTGAACATATGGTACAATGCTGATCACATCACATGCATGCACAGCTTGGCCCCGGTACGCTAGCTGATGGAAGCACGTACGCATGCATGCACGACTCAGTTGCTTGCGTGCGTTCCATGCCCACAGAGCACAGGCCACAGCCGCCCATGCAACAATGCTGCGTACGTTACTGCTAGCTAGCTACCATCTCAAGCATCCACGGATCAGATCTACACCTTGTACGAATGCAGGCAACACGCTGGCCTTACTAGCCACCGTACCTAGCAGACTGACTGCATGTGTCCATCTCCTAGCTAATCCACGCAGCTAGCCAAGTGATCGAACGCTAGCCAGCACTGGTAGAAAAAGAGGCTTCCGTCCAGCCCCATTAGTCGCGAAACTGTAGGAACCGCGACTAATGAAGTCTTTAGTCGTGGTTCGGCAGACGAACCGCGACCAAAGGCTTGGGCCAGGGCGCTCGGTGGCCAGCTGGTGCACGTGAGGGGCTTTAGCCGCGGTTGGCCAGGCCAACCGCGACTAAAGGTGCCCAAAGGCCTTTAGTCGCGGTTGGCCTGGCCAACCGCGACTAAATCTCCTCCCCTATATATACCAGTTCAGCGCACTCACTTAGCCATTTAGTGCCACTTCTCTTCACAAGGGGGTGTAGGTTTGCTTTTGGTTCCTCTTATGCACACAAGGTGTTTGATGAAATGCCCAACAGCGTGAAACAAACATGATATGAAGTGTTGGAGCCACACTTGAGGTTCCTCCTCGATCGCGGTTAGCAACTTGAACCTTTCATGCATGTGTGTCATTGATAAAATATGCATGTGTGTTGTTCATTGTTTAATTTCTATTGTTTATAGCTAGTTACTTTAACAAATGCATGATGGTTAATTATATATTTTATATTATAATAATGCAGATGAATCGGCAATGGATGTACGGTAACCGACTCTCCCGCGAGTTCACTACGGGTTTGAAAGATTTCCTCGTAGTGGCTAATGCGAACAAGCAGAAGGGTTTTGTTATCTGTCCATGCGTTGACTGTAAGAATCAGAAGGGTTACTCTTCCTCAAGAGAAGTTCACCTGCACCTGCTTCGGCACGGTTTCATGCCAAGCTATAATTGTTGGACCAAGCATGGAGAAAGAGGGGTTATAATGGAAGAAGATGAAGAAGGGGATGATTTCATCGATGAAAGCTATCTTGCTCATTTCGGTGATACTTTCATGGAGGATGCTGAAGGTGAAGGGGAAGGTGAAGGGGCAGGTGAAGGGGAAGGTGAAGGGGAAGGTGAAGGTGAAGGTGAAGAAGAGGCACGTGATGAGACCGTTGATGATCTTGGTCGGACCATTGCTGATGCACGGAGACGCTGTGAAACTGAAAAGGAGAGGGAGAATTTGGATCGCATGTTAGAGGATCACAGAAAGTCGTTGTACCCTGGATGCGATGATGGTCTGAAAAAGCTGGGTTGCACACTGGATTTGCTGAAATGGAAGGCACAGGCAGGTGTAGCTGACTCGGCATTTGAAAACTTGCTGAAAATGTTGAAGAATATGTTTCCAAAGAATAACGAGTTACCCGCCAGTACGTACGAAGCAAAGAAGGTTGTCTGCCCTCTAGGTTTAGAGGTTCTGAAGATACATGCATGCATCAACGACTGCATCCTCTACCGCGGTGAATACGAGAATTTGAATGAATGCCCGGTATGCACTGCATTGCGTTATAAGATCAGAGGCGATGACCCTGGTGACGATGTTGAGGGCGGGAAACCCAGGAAGAGGGTTCCCGCCAAGGTGATGTGGTATGCTCCTATAATACCACGGTTGAAACGTCTGTTCAGGAACAAAGAGCATGCCAAGTTGTTGCGATGGCACAAAGAGGACCGTAAGTCGGACGGGGAGTTGAGACACACCGCAGATGGAACGCAATGGAGAAAGATCGACAGAGAGTTCAAAGATTTTGCAGCTGACGCAAGGAACATAAGATTTGGTCTAAGTACAGATGGCATGAATCCTTTTGGCGAGCAGAGCTCCAGCCATAGCACCTGGCCCGTGCCTCTATGCATCTACAACCTTCCTCCTTGGTTGTGCATGAAGCGGAAGTTCATTATGATGCCAGTGCTCATCCAAGGTCCGAAGCAACCCGGCAACGACATCGATGTGTACCTAAGGCCATTAGTTGATGAACTTTTACAGCTGTGGGGCAGACCTGGTGTCCGTGTGTGGGATGAGCACAAAAAAGAGGAATTTAACCTACGAGCGTTGCTTTTCGTAACCATCAACGATTGGCCTGCTCTTAGTAACCTTTCAGGACTGTCAAATAAGGGATACAATGCATGCACGCACTGCTTACATGAGACTGAAAGTGTACATTTGCCAAATTGTAAGAAGAACGTGTACCTTGGGCATCATCGATTTCTTCCGAAAATTCATCCAGTAAGAAAGAAAGGCAAGCATTACAACGGCAAGGCAGATCACCGGCCGAAGCCTGCGGAACGCACTGGTGCTGAGGTATTTGATATGGTCAAGGATTTGAAAGTCATCTTTGGAAAGGGTCCTGGCGGACAATCAGTTCCGAAGGGAGCTGACGGGCACGCAGCCATGTGGAAGAAGAAATCTATATTCTGGGAGCTAGAATATTGGAAAGTCCTAGAAGTCCGCTCTGCAATCGACGTGATGCACGTTACGAAGAATATTTGCGTGAACCTCCTAAGCTTCTTGGGCGTTTATGGGAAGACAAATGATACAAAGGAAGCACGGCAGGACCAGCAACGTTTGAAAGACCCTGATGACCGGCATCCGGAATGGTTTCAAGGTCGTGCCAGCTACGCTCTGACCAAAGAAGAGAAGGTCATCTTTTTTGAATGCCTGAGAAGTATGAAGGTCCCGTCTAGATTCTCGTCCAATATAAAGGGAATAATAAACATGGCGGAGAAAAAGTTCCAAAACCTGAAGTCTCACGACTGCCACGTGATTATGACGCAATTGCTTCCGATTGCTTTGAGGGGGCTCCTGCCGGAAAATGTTCGAGTAGCCATTGTGAAGCTATGTGCATTCCTCAATGCAATCTCTCAGAAGGTAATCAATCCAGAAGATCTACCACGGTTACAGAACGATGTGATCCAATGTCTTGTCAGTTTCGAGTTGGTGTTCCCGCCATCCTTCTTCAATATTATGACGCACCTCTTGGTTCACCTAGTCGAAGAGATTTTCATTCTCGGTCCTGTATTTCTACACAATATGTTCCCCTTCGAGAGGTTCATGGGAGTATTAAAGAAATATGTTCGTAACCGTGCTAGGCCAGAAGGAAGCATCACCAAGGGCTATGGAAATGAGGAGGTAATTGAGTTTTGTGTTGACTTTGTTCCTGACCTTAAGCCGATTGGTCTTCCTCGATCGCGGCACGAGGGGAGACTAAGTGGAAAAGGCACGATCGGAAGGAAATCAACGACATGTATGGACGGCCATTCTCTGACTGAAGCACACCACACTGTACTGACCAATTCCAGCTTGGTGGCTCCGTACTTTGAGAAACACAAGAATATTTTACGCTCGGACAACCCGGGGAAGCCTGAATCCTGGATTAGGAAGGCCCACATGGAGACTTTCGGCAGTTGGTTGAGAAAACATTTAATGAATGACAATGATGTTGTAGATCAGCTGTACATGTTGGCCAAGACACCATCTTCGACTATAACGACTTTCCAAGGGTACGAGATAAATGGGAATACATTTGACACGATCGCCCAAGATAAAAAGAGCACCAACCAAAACAGTGGTGTCCGCTTTGATGCAGCAACCGGGAATGGGCAAAAGGTCACATATTATGGTTACATAGAGGAGATATGGGAACTTGACTATGGACCCTCCTTTAAGGTCCCTTTGTTCCGGTGCAAATGGTTCAAGCTAACAGGAGGTGGGGTAAAGGTGGACCAGCAATACGGAATGACAATGGTGGATTTCAACAATCTTGGTTACCTTGACGAACCATTCGTCCTAGCGAAAGATGTCGCTCAGGTTTTCTATGTGAAGGACATGAGTAGCAAACCGAGGAAACGGAAAGATAAGAAAACGATCAGTACATCATGCGATGATCCAAAGCGCCACAATGTTCTTTCAGGGAAAAGAAACATCGTGGGAGTGGAGGACAAGACAGACATGTCAGAAGATTATAATATGTTTGCTGAAATTCCGCCCTTCAAAGTGAACACCGACCCAAGCATTAAGTTAAATGATGAGGATGCTCCATGGATACGGCACAATCGTAAGCAAGCAGGGACACAAGAGAAGAAATGATGTGTAATAATTTATTGTACCAAACTTTGTTGAATGGATCATGTGAATTATATTACCCGTGATGTGTTTGGTGTCCATTTTCGAATGATTCGAGATACCACTGATGATACATGAAATTTGAAGTGATTTAGTCATACTCCTGCCTAGGCGTATAAAATTTTGAATTGAATTAGTTTTATTTTTCTGAATTTTTTGATATATTATTTGTATTTTTAGAATTTTGAATTGAATTAGTTTTATTTTTCTGAATTTTTTGATATAATATTTGTGTTTTTAACATATTGAATTGAATTAGTTTTATTTTCCTGAATTTTTTGATATATTATTTGTGTTTTTAACATATTGAATTGAATTAGTTTTATTTTTCTGAATTTTTTGATATATTATTTGTATTTTTAACATTTTGAATTGAATTAGTTTTATTTTTCTGAATTTTTTGATATAATATTTGTGTTTTTAACATATTGAATTGAATTAGTTTTATTTTTCTGAATTTTTTGATATATTATTTGTGTTTTTAACATATTGAATTGAATTAGTTTTATTTTTCTGAATTTTTTGATATATTATTTGTATTTTTAACATTTTGAATTGAATTAGTTTTATTTTTCTGAATTTTTTGATA
>NC_041387.1:564711568-564717684 GCF_002162155.2 Triticum dicoccoides | reverse complement strand
GAGAGAGAGAGAGAGAGAGAGAGAGAGAGAGAGAGAGAGAAAGAGAGAATTTTTTTGTTTTTTTTAATTTTAACTAGTTAATTAGTTTAACAAAAACGGTAAAATAACTTAAAACTTGATAACTAACAAAAAAAACCGCCGTAAAATTTGATAATTAACAAAAAAAACGTATATACGGAGAGGGGGCGGCGAGGGGGGCGGCGATGTGCGCGGTTATAAATGTGTGTTGTCCTCGCCTCCCTCTCCGTGACGCCGTCGTCTGCCGCCCCGTCTCGCGCTCTACCGCGACACCCTCTCCCACCCCTTCCTCGCCCCCTCCTTTTGCCACCGCCCTTTCGCCACCGCCACCGCCACCGCCCCCCTTCTTCACTTAATTAATTTGTTTTTTACTACATGTTTTCAGGACTGACATAATGGCGGACGATAGAGCTGACCCGATTATGGACAATTATGATCCGGACGGTGAAGCACATATGTTCGGCATCATAAACGGCGATATTCTATATGTGCCGACCGGACAAGAAGAAGATGATATCTCTTCTTATCTGAACCTTGACGGTGAAGATGAAGGGCGCCGTCAGCAAGATGATGCCGAACAAACGTCGATAAACGACGATCTTCAAATGGAAGTAGCAACCACCTCCGGCGCCGAGGTATATATATATACATTGAGCCTCTGGTGATACAAACTAACTGATTTGAATAAATATGTATGGACTAACGCGCGCGACTCTCTTTCTTATTTTAGCCCTCGGCCGGATCGTCGAAACAATCGAGTACGTCGTCAAAGCGTGGCGCAACCAAGACGATGAAACAAGGAGAAACATGCACCATCGAGGTTGTCGACAGTGCAACCGGCAGGCCGCTGGAGCCCCGCAAGAACGCCACCAAGTTTGTCAACCAATGCGGAGCCATTGTTAGAGACAACGTCTCGATCACCGTCCAGGAGTGGAATAAGCCAAAGAAGGCACGAATTGCTGGTTTCACTTTTGTCGATAAGAGAACAAAAAAAGATTGCTTCAAAAAGCTTATGGAACATTTCGTTCTACCTCCGGAATACAACAAATTCGATGAGGAGGGTAACAAGATTGAGGAAAACAAGGAGAGGAGGAGGCTAGTCAAACAGTTCGCTCTTCATAAGATGGCCGACGCATTCCGGAAATTCAAGCAAAATCTAGCCCATGACTTTGTCAAGCAGAACAAGACTACGGATTTCAAAGGACAATATGAGAAACTGAAACATGATTGGCCAGAATTTGTGAAGCAAAAGAAATCGGAGCAGTTCATTCAAATATCGAAAAAATAAGGAAAATGCGGCTAAGAAGGAGTACAATCATATTATGGGGCCAGGAGGGTATCGCCTTTGGGAGCCTAGGTGGGAGAAGATGGAGAACGAGCTGAGGGCGCGAGGAATCCGTCCAGGTACGGAGGGATGGGACCCAAGGGCCAAAAGCTGGTGGTACGGGCATGGGGGAACGCTGAACCCGGAGACAGGGGACTGTGTTTACCGGGGCAAAATAATTAAACCCACCCAAGCCCTTATTGACGCAATGAGGGATGCTCAAGAGGGGAAGATCAAGTTCAACAGAGAGAACGACGCGCTGACAAAAGCCCTCGGGAATCCTAAACATGGAGGACGTGTACGAGGCATGGGGCACATTCCGTGGAAAATAGGGTTCCCCCAGAACGATGACCCGTACGGTTACAGAAGCCGGAAGAGAAAGATGGATCGGGAAGCAGATGTTGTGGCGCGGTTGGCATCGGAAATGGATGTGATGAAGAAAACCGTGAGTGTACTAGTAGCCGAACGAGATGCAGCTCGGGCGCAGCATGAAGATCATCCAGCGGATCTCAGAAGCCAGCAGCGGAGAAGCAGTGTGGCTTCCACGGAGGCCCCACCGGCTGGTGCAGATGCACCGATGATCAAAATTACTGCACCGGAGCCTCTGGTGGTCGAAATTACTGCACCGGAGCCTCTGGTGGTCGAAATTACTGCACCGGAGCCTCCTCGCTACCCCGTGGACGATATAAAGGAGATGAAAGAATGTCATCTGTATTATCCTATCGGGAACATGTCCGTGAAGGTAGCCATCGGCAGTGCTTTACCATGTTTACCTGGAGCACTCCACCACAACACCCCCATTCAAGATGGCTATGCTCGTGTCACGGTGGAGGACATAGTCCAAGGGTTTGAGGACCTGGAGATTGACATTGCTACACCTGAAGGGGAGAAAAGACTTGGAGATGTCAAGCGCCATTTCATTCTATGGCAAAAGAAGTTTATCAAGTTTCCAGGCGAGGCGCCAAGGACAACAAGTCCACCCCCCTACGGTGGTGGCGGTTCACCTACACCTCCGTCACGTCAGCCGACGCCCCCCAGTCCACAACGTCCGGCGGGTGATCAGACGCCGCCCCCCAGTCCTCGTCCGACGGGTGATCAGACGCCGCCCCCCAATCCACCTCCGGCAAAGAAGCAGAAGCAGTCCTGGATTATTAACCCGGACCCTTATGTACCTAAGACCACAAAGGTACCAGAGCCATCATTGAAGCCTCTCCCCACAAGGCCTTGGGAACGTAGTGCCGAGGAAACTGCCGCGGCTGCGGCTGCTGATCATGAGAAATGGAAGGCGGACTGCAAGAAGAAAAGAGAGCCCGAGCCCAAGCCAGTATTTTCTGATGAGAAAAAGAAGTGGGCTAAGTCATTTTTGAGCACACCGTCCCAAGCCGCGAAGAATCTGCCTGACGACTATGCACGTGAACTTCGTAGGCAGGCACTCATGTTGAAGGAGAAGAAAGAGCGGGCGGAGAACCAGGAGAACAAAGCCTTGGAGGAGGCCGAGAAAACGGAATTAGAAAGTAAAAAAAGCGGGAAACGAGTTGCCCAGCTCGGGGAACAAAGTAAACAATCGATTGCCCCGCTTATAGTGAAAGCCGCCGGTCCGGATGACCCCGATATCATAGCAGCTGCGGCAGCACATGGATTGACTGTAACGAGTGCCAGAGAACAAGCGGCCAACTTAGGTATTACTCTTCGTGAACTGTTAGGCCTTGATGAGGCGCCAGTGAAGGAGGTAGTAATTACATATGTGAAGAATGGGCCTCTCGTCGAGCCTGCGCAGGAACAAGATCTACCTCCACAAATGAAAGGTCTGCTGAAATGGTACAAGGGTTACATAAAAAATAAAAACGCCAAAGAATATATTTATGCGGAAGTTAGATATGAGCATCACTTCAAACATTACTATGTACAAATTCATCTGAGTGAATTGTTCCAGCTTTTCAATCTGCGCGAGCTCGACAAATCTATCATCAGTTGCTACGTTCTGTAAGTGATTTATTTCTACCCCATCTCGTTCATATTGCCTGCACTATATATATGTCCTAACTATATTGTTGTGTCCGCTATTATACATGCAGAATGAAGATTAAGGAATGCAGAGTAAGGAACATCCATAATGTTGGGTTCATTGACCCACACATCGTTAATGGATATGTGTTGGAGCATCACCCCGCCGACATGGAGGCAGACCTGTGGCAGTTTCTTACAAAGCAGGAACTCAAAAGTGATATTCTATTTCCTTACCATTTTGGGTGAGTGTTTCTGTCTTGAGCACATTCTCTTTTGTTTACTCCATGCATGGTATGTGGCCGGCTAATCGATGAGTTATGCATGACGTACTGTGCATGTATCGTGTCCGCAGGTTCCACTGGATTCTGCTAGTAATTAAAGTTGACACCTCAGAATGTCTCGTCCACGACTCTCTGAATAAGGATCCAAAGCTTTGGGTCGACATGAGAAGAATGATGCAGAAGTAATTATTTTCATTCATTTGCGCTCTATATCGATCGTCCTATTTCGTTCATTTCCTAATATCAAGTAACTAATAACTCTCTTGTTCATTTAATTTTCTTTGCCTCGTAGGGTTTGGAGACGGTTCGTAGATACAAAGGTCGGTGAATTCAAAAAAGAGCTAGAATTCAAAAGGGCAAAGGCTAAGAATGGTGAGGATATTCAGCCAGCGGGGACCAATCTATGTGCATACTATGTCTGTGAGATGATCCGGAGATACACCTCTGAGCGGGTTCCGAGTGATACCAATGCTCAGAGGAATAACCTCCGGATGATGCTTAGTCCAGAAGCTCGCTTCCGACCACTTCAAGAGGAACTAGCTGGATGGTTCAAGAGGGAAGTCCTCCATCCTAAAGGAGAACACCATTACGAGGACGTAGAACTTTATATGCATTAAATTATGTATGGAAACTTGTTCAAAATTGTATATGGTCATCCGATGATATTGAATATATATTGTATATTCCTCTTGAATTCTTTTTGGTTCTAATTTCAAATTTGTTTGAAATTGTACATTCATATGCATGTATGTAGTACCGTAGAATATGTGAAACTCCTTCAAAATTAAAATAAAGCACAAAAGAAATAAAACAATACAAATTAAACAGAAAACAGGTTTAAGGGGGGGGGGGCTAAAACCCTAAACCTGCGGCGGCCTTTAGTCGCGGTTGGTCAGAAGAACCGCGACTAAAGGTCCTCCGCCCCGACGGCCACCTGGCGCCCACGTGGACGGGCCTTTAGTCGCGGTTCTTAAGCAACCGCGACTAAAGGGTGGGGCCTTTAGTCGCGCCCGTTCGGTCGCGGTTGCGCAACCGCGACTAATGGCAGTTGCGAACCGCGACCAAAGGCCCTTTTTCCACCAGTGTAGCGGTACAGTGTGGCAGTAACTTCACCAGCTACAGTGGTCGATGGAGATGTGCGAGCCGAAGGGATCTAGACGGCATCACGTGTGCGTGGACGGGGACCGGGCGTCGGCTCCATGTTACGCATCCGTGCGCGCGTACACAACCAAAACAGCTACGTGACGTGCCTGCGTGCCTCTCCATCTCTATCCCGATCTCAGCTATCTGTTTCGGCTATTGATGATCGTGATGGAAGCAAATGGTCCCTGTGAGACGATCCATCTCCCGGCCGGGTGCTCTAGGGGAGCCGGGGAGGCGGATCATAGCGGTGCTCGATCTAATCCGCTTTGGGAGAAAAAAAAATCGTTGCATGTTGCTGTCCAATCCGTCGGTCGGTTGCTATAGCTTCGTGGCCTGGCGACAGCGAAGTGTACTTGTGACAAAGCCAGAAGACACTGTTCATTGTTGCCGTACAGTGTTTTTTTACTTCTGTTAGTTTTTGGTGACAATGTGATCTGCGTACCCCATGACCATGAAAGGAAGATGTGTGTGTGTGTGCGTGAATCGACCGCTCAGGGCATCAGTAGTGTGTAGAGGCCACACTGCCTCTAAGGTGGGCCCTCCACCCCAAGGCCCTCAAGAGATCATCGACTTGGAAGTAGAGTAAAATATCCACTGGTGGAAAAACAGGCTTCTGTCCAGCCCCATAAGTCGCGAAGCTGTAGGAACCGCGACTAATGGGACCTTTAGTCGCGGTTCTGGAGGTGAACCGCGACCAAAGGCCTGGGCCCAGGGCGCTCGGTGGCGAGCTGGCGCACGTGAGGGTCTTTAGTCGCGGTTGGCCAGGACAACCGCGACTAAAGGCCTTCGGGCACCTTTAGTCACGGTTTGCCAGGCCAACCGCAACTAAAGCCCCTCCCCTATATATACCCATCCAGCAGCCAACACTTAGCCATTTGGAGCCATTCTCTTCACAAGTGGGTGTAGGTTTGCTTTTGGTTCCTCTTATGCACATAAGGTGTTTGATGAATTGAATTAGTTTTATTTTTCTGAATTTTTTGATATATTATTTGTATTTTTAACATTTTGAATTGAATTAGTTTTATTTTTCTGAATTTTTTGATATATTATTTGTATTTTTAACATTTTGAATTGAATTAGTTTTATTTTTCTTAATTTTTTGATATATTATTTGTATTTTTAGAATTTTGAATTGAATTAGTTTTATTTTTTTGAATTTTTTGATATATTATTTGTATTTTTAGAATTTTGAATTGAATTAGTTTTATTTTTCTGAATTTTTTGATATATTATTTGTATTTTTAACATTTTGAATTGAATTAGTTTTTTTTTCTGAATTTTTTGATATATTATTTGTATTTTTAGAATTTTGAATTGAATTAGTTTTATTTTTCTGAATTTTT
>NC_041387.1:564685713-564710797 GCF_002162155.2 Triticum dicoccoides | reverse complement strand
ATCCGATGATATTGAATATATATTGTATATTCCTCTTGAATTCTTTTTGGTTCTAATTTCAAATTTATTTGAAATTGTACATTCATATGCATGTATGTAGTACCGTAGAATATATGAAACTCCTTCAAAATTAAAATAAAGCACAAAAGAAATAAAACAATACAAATTAAACAGAAAACAGGTTTAGGGGGGGGGCTAAAACCCTAAACCTGTGGCGGCCTTTAGTCGCGGTTGGCCAGAAGAACCGCGACTAAAGGTCCTCCGCCCCGACGGCCGCCTGGCGCCCACGTGGACGGGCCGTTAGTCGCGGTTCTTAAGCAGCCGCGACTAAAGGTGGGGGGCTTTAGTCGCGCTTATTTGGTCGCGGTTGCGCAACCGCGACTAATGGCAGTTGCGAACCGCGACCAAAGGCCTTTTTTCCACCAGTGATCTAGGTCAACCTTGAAACAATGGACGCTAGCTAGTGCATGTCCAGCCAAATGTACAATCACCGTGTGTAGGGACACATTTTTGGTTAACATTTATGTACTCCACATGCAATGTATGCACTACCAGCAGTAGCACTTTAGATCTTCAATGTGCGCTGTTGCATCCGGGTTGCACGGTGGATCATGTGAACCATGACATGCATACGCACCACCAACCAGGCTATAACGTACGTGTAAACGTGTGCACCCAACACCACATATATGTTTGGTCTCTGAGACCATCTACAGCCGGACGCCTCAAACCATTCCTCATACGCCCGTGAAGACTGGATAAAAAAGAGAAGAAAAAAAGTGACCCAACCGGATCCCTCATGTCATCCCTATACGTTCGGGCTATCCGCAAACCCTTATATCCATCTCAAATATGAGGAGGATATGAGGGATCGTGGACGCGCCCAGGAATTCCGCCATGTAGAACGCAACTCCACCTCGGACCACCTTTTCTATATCTTTGTTCATTCTTGTATTTCTCTCTCTTCATCTCCACCAATCACATGCAATTAACCGGACATATGAGAAAGAAAATGAGCATTGTGGCTGCGCGACTCAAAGTGTCTACAGGCATTTAAGGGATTGAATTAGTACGTGGCTGAAGATGCTCTAACTTTCTGATTCTTTCTTACTAGACGTACGCTTTTACCTCCGCCTTTTCCTTGTGCTTGGGTACCACCGGTGCTAGAAGACGACGTTGCATGCACGAGGAGCAGCAGTAACCCGAGCGACATCACCATGCAGTACGACAACGCATGGCAAATCATTGGAGCCAGGCCGGCTGCCGGGTTACGCCGCTGTGGCATATTTCTCTTAAATAACAACGTGAAGCTAGCTAGCCACATAAGTTGTGCTCACGAGACAATGACAAGAGCAGCAGCAGGTCCACATAGCGGTGCTCCCAATTCTTTTATCTCGTACAGTTGCAAAAAAATTGGCCCATGCAGGTCTCGAACCTCGACCTTGGCCTTATTAGGACCACGCTCTAACCAGCTGAGCTAATAGGCCAGTTTAATTACATGATTAATGGATTTTTTTATTAAATATTGTTCAAAAATAAAAAATAAATGACTACACCCTTCCCCAAATATATATGGCCTAATACACCTTTCGAGATTGCCTTTGACCCTGGGTTGGAGTAATAATACAGACATGCATATTACACAAAGCACATCGCTAAATTCGTATGTGAAAGGAGCTTTTAATGATATAATGTTTATATCATGCATCTTATATATTATTAATTTTATCAATAATAAAAGACAACCTCGAAAAAGGTATTAACCCCTATATATTGGGATGGAGGGAGTACCAAACTAGGGCAATTTCAGCTCAAAAAATATTAGGGCATGCAGTTTCAGTGCAATATATCATATCTTTTTTAACAAGGTACAATGCAAACACTCATATATACACACATGTACTCATTCCTATGAACGCGCGCACAAACCCTAACCTTATTAGCACCTCCGAGATACCGAGCCGCCATATATAACGTCTTAAGCTATATATCTAGTTGCATTAAATAGATGTTAAGATATAGTAGTCCCGGCCAATATTGTTATAGCTAAAGCAACCATCATTTAATATCTTTTTTATGAGATATCATCGATTTGGTGCTAAGATCCATATCTAGACTAAGATATGATTGTTCTTTTTTCCTCATCAAAGAGGGTGCCACATCAGACTTTTACTTAGTTGGCGTCGCTAAGATATGCACAATTGCATTGGAATGCTCTTATACAAAATCTTAGGCTAGTCATACTTGGCAGTATCTTAAACTAGTGTCGTGTCATGCATATGTCAGTAATCTATGTTAATTCCTTTATAGTGTAAAGTATCATAGAGATAGTTTAATAGATGGTTGCATTTTTACCTTGTAGACTCATTTTTCTTGAGTAGCACTATGTGATGGTGACATTTTTTTCGATAAAGGGCGTTTTATTACTTAAAATTTTGAAGTATTACACCCGGCCTCTGCATAACTGGGATGCACACAGCCATAACCAAATCCAAATGTGATGGTGACATAAGAGCAAGTATAGTAAAAGCAAGTCTAATATGGTACAATCAGTGGGCTATAAGGACTAAAGTATTATATTTTTGCTGAATTGGACGAGAGAGGAGAGGAGTGAGAAGGGAAGTGGGCTATACATTAACATCCAATTGCAACATGGACTTCAAGAAACCATATGAGAGTGTAAGGTTGCGTCATGTATTAATAAAGTAGTACTTCTTACTAACTAGCTGCTACAACCTCCGTCCTGGTTTACTAGTCCTCCTCGGATTTTAGATCATTTTTCTAGAGCATCAGGAAGGTGTCAAAGCCTCCCCAGTTCCATTTTCGTTGAAAACGAAACCAGAGTAATGGTGACATTGTTCGCAAGCATACGCTCATCGCATGTTCAAAGAACAATTCTTTATTATAGACATGCTTTCTAAAAGAGAAATGAAATAACTAAGCTAGAACAACAGCTAAAGACAACAGCTAAACATGGAACATTAGGGGGCCGGGCAGCCCCCAGATCCATCTCACTGTCGTCGCGGGGCTTCAACTTGCTGTTCTCATCTCTCTTCACCACTTCTAGCCTGACCGCTCGAAGGGTGTGCAACAGCTCACTCTTGATCTTTTTCGGCGACTGTGGTGGGGAGAGAGGGGGGTCGAGGGGGTAGGGGTGCTTGGGCTTGTCATTGTAGATGCTTGCAACTTCCAAACAAAACCAACCGGAGGGGGGGGGAAGCGAGCCTCTCAGGGCGCCAGACTTCGTTTCATCCTTTTCCCGCACTGATTTAGTAAATCATGTTGGTTTATCCCACCTTTAGTTTTTACACCCACAATCTTTACCCTAGCTGAAAGGGGGAGCTGAGGATCTATGTGATGTGCCCTAAGATTTTCTTCATTCCCATGAGTGGTTCCTCTTTGAACATGATCAACAACTAAAATATAGGTTCTAATCACAAAAAAAATATTGAAAATTGCATTCAAATACGAATCCAACAATATAATTTTTTTGATTGCTACTTCTTGAGCTTGCGTTGATTTTTCCCTTGAAGAGGAAAGGGTGATGTAGCAAAGTAAAGATAAGTATTTCCCTCATTTAAAAACCAAGGTATATTTCCCGCAAAAAAAAACCAAGGTATCAATCCAGTAGGAGATACAAGCAAGTCCCCAATCTATGCACCTGCACAAACAATCAAACACTTGCACCGAACGCGATAAAGGGGTGTCAATCCCTTCACTGTTACTTGCAAAGGTGAGATCTGTTAGAGATAGATATAAAAGATTTCTAAAACGTAAAATGAAATAAAAGTAAATAAAACTCAGTGAGGTATTGTTGGGTTTTTTGGTTTATAGCTCTGAAAATATATGAAGAAAAATAGACCCGGGGGCCATAGGTTTCACTAGAGGCTTCTCTCTTGAAAGAAAATAATATGGTGGGTGAACAAATTACTGTAGAGAAATTGATAGAAAAGCGCAAAGTTATGAAGATATCCAAGGCAATGATTATGCATATAGGCATCACGACTGTGTCAAGTAGACCGACTCCTGCCTGCCATTTGGGAACGTAGCATGCAATTTAAAAAAAATCCTACGCTCATGCAAGATCTATCTAGGAGATGCATAGCAACGAGAGGGGGAGAGTGTGTCCATGTACCCTCGTAGGCTGAAAGCGGAAGCGTTTGTTAACGCGGTTGATGTAGTCGAACTTCTTCTCGTTCCGACCGATCAAGCACCGAACGTACGGTGCTACCTCTTGAGCATGCATTTGTTCCCTTGAAGAGGAAAGGGTGATGCAGAAAAGTAGCATAAGTATTTCCCTCAGTTTTGAGAACCAAGTTATCAATCCAGTAGGAGACAATGCACAAGTCACTGAATACCTGCACAAACAACCAAGAACTTGCAACCAACACGATAAAGGGGTTGTCAATCCCTTCACGTCACTTGCAAAAGTGAGATCTGATAGAGATAGTAAAGTAAATATTTTTGGTATTTTTGGTTTGTAGATTGGAAACTAAAGATTGCAAAATAGTAGATTGGAAACTAGCAAGATGTAAACAAGATTCAATAATATGGAAAAGAGAATCGGGGGCCATAGGTTTCACTAGTGGCTTCTCTCAAGATAGCATATATTACGGTGGGTGAACAAATTATTGCCGAGCAATTGATAGAAAAGCGCATAATTATGATGACATCTAAGGCAATGATCATGAACATAGGCATCACGTCCGTGTCAAGTAGATTGACTCTTGCCCACATCTACTACTATTACTCCACACATCGACCGCTATCCAGCATGCATCTAGAGTATTAAGTTCATAAAGAACGGAGTAATGCATTAAGCAAGATGACGTGATGTAGAGGAATTAACTCAAGCAATATGATGAAAACCCCATCTTATTATCCTCGATGGCAACAACACAATACATGCCTTGCTGCCCCTACTGTCACTGGGAAAGGACACCGAAAGATTGAACCCAAAGCTAAGCACTTCTCCCATTACAAGAAATATCAATCTAGTAGGCCAAACTAAATAGATAATTCGAAGAGACTTGCAAAGATATCAAATCATGCATATAACAATTCAGAGAAGAACCAAATAATATTCATAGATAATCTTGACGATAAATCCACAATTCATCGGATCTCAGCAAATACACCGCAAAAGAATATTACATTGAATAGATCTCCAAGAACATCAAGGAGAACATGGTATTGAGAATCAAAGAGAGAGAAGAAGCCAACTAGCTAATAACTATGGACCCGAAGGTCTGTGGTAAACTCCTCACGCTTCATCGGAGAGGCAATGGTGTTGATGTAGAAGCCCTCCGTGATCAAATCCTCCTCCGGCAGATCGCCGAAAAAGGCCCAAAGATGGGATCTCACGGATACAGAAGGTTGTTGACGGTGTCAAAACCGGTAGATCTCGGGTAGGGGGTTCCAAACTGTGCGTCTAAGGATCGAAGGTAACAAGGAGTCAGGGGACACGATGTTTACCCAGGTTCGGGCCCTCTTAATGGAAGTAATACCCTACTTCATGCTTGATTGACTTTGATGAATATAGGGGTTACAGGAGTTGATCTACCCCGAGATCGTAATGGCTAAACCCTAGATCTCTAGCCTGTATGATTGTGATTGCCCCTATGGACTAAACCCTCCAGTTTATATAGACACCAGAGGGGACTAGGGGTGTACAAAGTCGGTTTACAAAGGAAGGAAACAATACATCCGGATGCCAAGCTTTCCATCCACGCAAAGGAGAGTCCCATCCGGACACGGGAGGATGCCTTCTATTCTTGTATCTTCACGACCCATTAGTCCGGCCCATGTCACATAGACCGGCTCCCTAAGGACCCCATAATCCAGGACTCCCTCAGTAGCCCCTGAACTTGCCTTCAATGATGACATTGTATTCGGCTTCATGTCTTTGGCTTTTGCAAGGTAAGTTCCCCATTGTGTTTCATATAGTTCGACTTTTACATTAAATACTATACTCTCTAGTTTCTGCGCCGCTGCCGCCTCAGCTTCCATGTGTCAGATGAATACGAAGGGTCTAAGTATTTTTACAAATAACCCCTTGACCATGTAGATAAGGCGCTTATAAAAGGGAGATCGAATCTCCGATTCCATTCTTCACCAAACAGAAATCCTCAGGGCTTGCCATAAGAAACTAACCAAAGATGGCCAACGCTCCTTGCTCTTCCTCGCATCCCCAAGGCCCTCAAGAAGGAGACTGGGAGAGCTGCTCGGTGTCCCACGCTTAATTGGCCAAGCTGCAGGTGCAGGGATATCTCCCTCCATCGGGTCTGGTCCCCGTTCGGGCGGGATTAACCACCTACAATGGCGAAGCCCTGGCGGAGAAATTCCCCAATCCCAATCAAGGGGAGCGGGTGTGCTTTGTTTCCTTCTTGCTAAGGGGTGTGGGATTTCCAATCCACCCTTTCCTCAGAGGTCTTCTGGAGTACTATGGTCTCCAACTGCACAACCTCACGTCGGGCTCCATTCTACACATCTCGGGCTTTGTTACTCTTTGCAAGATGTTCCTAGGTTGCGAGGCCCATTTCAATTTATGGAGAAATATTTCTTCCTCGTCCCCCGCTCCCAGAAGGGTTCTATTTTTGAGGTGGGCGGTGCCGAGGTATGGCATATAGGCGGAACATGATACCTGCCCGATACTCCAAAGAAGGCATCCGAAGAGTGGCCTTCGGAGTGGTTCTATATTGAATACGTTGTCCTTCCGGGCCCTATCCGACAAGGTCTTCCCGATTTCTCCTACGCTCCTTTAAAGAAGTGCTCCAGCTAGCGTCCCCGAAGCTATGAGGAACAAGATAGTGCGGAGGTTAAGCGGCTAGCGAACAAGGTCCGGATGCTTGCCCACTCTGGACTATCCATAGTTGAGGTAATGGTGATTTCAATAACACGATGCGTTTAGCCGCTTGAATCTAGGGGGTTTCCCATGTGGCATTACAATGGTGAGGATGACACCTCACGTTGCAGGCACAAGGGTCCGGCTAATTTTGCCGCGCTGGCTGCCACATTGGCTGACCTTTTCAAAGGGGAAAAGGAAGACTTCACTCGCCTGAAGTGTCGAGAAGGTTTCTCCATGTATACCCCCATTGACTGGGTGAGTCTTGGATTATATACCTTAATTGATCTTCTTTCCCTTGACTATAGCTGAATGTAGTCCGACTTTCTTTAACAGGAATGGAGAAAGGTCGTCGAGGGGATCTACAGCCCCGCCCCGCATCCGGAGGACCATAATCGAGACCTTGATCCTGGATACAAAGAAGATCTGGACATATTCGTGGATTTTGAGGATGGAGTCGACGAGCTATGACGGCATGGAGGTGGCCATTATGGCCGACTACCCTGGCCTTCTTCCTTCCTCCCACGTAAGTACCCAGGAGACATCTCCTCAAAAAGAGTTTTTCCCATCATGACTCACCCACCGCACTGTATTGTGCTCCCAAGGGGCGACGCTCGCACCAACGTAGTACAACAAAGGCGTCCTCTAAGAAGACGACGCTTGCGCAAGGTGCCTCTCGAAAAAGAAAGGCGAACAATGATATAGCCGGGCCGTCCTCGGCGTTGAAGAGGTATAATCCTTTAGCATGCATTCAGTGGATAAACCGAACAATGACGTTCCCTGCGGTGCCATATTGCAGGAGGAGTGTACGCCGGACTAGAGGGGATGCGGGAGCAATGCCGGATTGTCATCTCCCGAAGGATTCGGATAATGTATCCGTCACAAATTCCAAAGTGGAGAGTGCGACGGGTCACCGTCGGCGGAGAGCGGCTATGCGCGACACACATTTTACCGAAGAGGCTTTTAATGCTCTCAGCTCGGCGGATGCTTATATCCGAGCTGCTCGTGATGGAGTTGCTGGAGCCACTCACCAGCTTACAAAGGATATGCGGGTAATTTTTTTTGCGCAGATTCAATAATCATATGCAAGTAGCCCTCGAGTCTTGAAGTAGTTGTCCCAACTGATTTAAGAGTCATTTACATTGCTAGGTACTCACGGAGAGGAGTAAGAAGTTATCGAAGGATCTTGAAGAATGCCGAACAAAACTGTCTACTGCCACTGCCGAACTCGAAGATTTAAAGAAATCCAAGAAGGCACCTGATGGTAAGTGCAACAACAGTTCGGAGATAAGGCTCCGTGAACACAACGAGGTTTCTTTATTATGCTTTTGTCTCGTTGGTAGGCTCGACAAATCAGTTGGAGGAGAGGCTAAGGGCTGCTCAAGCAGATAAGCAACATGCTGATGGGCAAGAAGCTGCTGGTCAACGTGTTTTGACACGGACCATTAATGAGAAGAACAAACTTCAGGATGCAAACATCAAGCATGCCAAAGAACTGAAGGATGTGAGATCCCAATTATTAGATGCTTTGAAGGAGAACAAGAAATTGAAAGGTGGCATATTCAGTATGCTATGTAACCTATCTGTCAAAACGGTCTCCGGTTTGAATTTTTGACAAGTTTGCTTCAGTAGGTGTGCTAACCGGACGTCCCGAAGGAGAAGTGTCCGGATTCCAAGGCGACTTTGCTACAAGAGTTGTCCAAAGTGCACGAGCGAGCTCGGAAAGCAATGAGGAACATGGCTAAGGCTTTATGGCCACCCAATTCCCTTCCAGGAAGTATGGATGAGCTTGTGAATTTATTCAAGGGAGCTCGTTGCCGTTTGGAGCTATGGAAGATATCAGCATGTCGGGAAGGTACTTGAGAGGCCTGGGCCATGGTGAAAACACGGTATACCAAGCTTTATCCAAATCATATGGACCGGGTCGGACCTCGGGGACCAGATGGACAAGAAATTCCTATTAGCTTAGTGTATGACCAAGTGAAAACAATAGCTAAGTTTTCTCAACATGATTGTAAACTAGACAACCTACTAGAGGGTCTAGAGGAAGAAGAAGTTTTTGAGTCCAAGTAGTAATGTACTTCATCAACAAACTTTTCTCCAGCCGAATTGTAAAACGATTGTCATGGCAGACCTTCCGCTTCGACCTCCAGAACCCGAGGTTTGGAGTGTTTCCGGATATTTTAAACCATTGGTAAACACCAAGGTATGTTCGGAAACTGGGCAGTCCGATCATAGTTGCTTGAACAGACAAGTTGTATTCGGGGAGTTATGTTATATTACATTCGATTGTAAGAAACATCTTCCAGAGAGAATAGTTCCGTTAAGGGTTCCTTTCCCTGGGCCAGCATGAGTTTTTGTGCATACAGAAACTGTGATGTGAGAAATCACAGTACACTTTATAATTTGGGGGCGTATATTGCAACGTGGGCAGTTCGTCTCTTGTCCGCCGACCGATTATTCCCTTAAAAACGCTAGCTTTCGACTTCACCCGTTTGAGGTACACGTCCGGATAACCCGGCTGTAACAATCGCAGAGGTGCTCCCTTTATGCCCTAGCCGAACAAGAGGGAACATAGGGCATAAGCACAGGAGCCAGGCAACCCAGCTTGGCAAAAACTTATGTCATAAAGGTGCATATAATGGCGAAGACAGGACAATATGAGTACACAACACATATATATGGTGAGCTTGACGCTCTAAAATAATGATCAGAATAAGCTTCTCTAAAAAGAAGCTCCCAGGTGATAGGGGGTACATACATTTAATGATGTATATCCCTCGAGTTTGTGGTTGATCCGAACACTGGTAGAATTTGTAAAAAGTGAAAAAGAGAAAAAGAGGGGTGAGAAGGAGAAAAGACGAAAATAAGCTACAAGTGTGGATTTAGGCGTAGAATCTGCGGAGCCGAGCAGCGTTCCATGGGTTTGGCTCCAAACGATTATCCGAAGCGTTAAGAAGGCGATAGGTTCCTCCAGTGAGAACTTCATCTATGATTAAGGGACCCTCCCATTTGGTCTTGAGCTTGTCCTTTTTTCTTCTCTGGTAGGTGCAGGACGAGTTCATCGACATTATAAGTCTTTGCCCGTACTTCCCTGCTTTGATATCGCATGGCTTGCTGTTGGTAAAATGCGGAACAAACCTTCACGACATCGCGCTCCTCCTCCAAGCCATCCAGATCGTCCTGTCGATCCAGCTCATCCTCTCTCTCTCTTCATACATGCGCACTCGAGGTGAGTCATGAATAATGTCATAAGGCAGTACTGCCTCAGCGCCGTACACCATGAAAAAAGGTGTGTATCCGGTCGTGCGATTGGGCGTGGTACGCAGCCCCCAGAGTACGGAATCGAGTTCTTCAACCCAGTGCTTGTTTGATTCGCGCAAGGATCGTACTAGTCGGGGTTTAATGCCGCTCATTATCAAGCTGTTGGGCCGCTTGACCTGACCGTTTGTCTGAGGGTGATATACAGAGGCGTAATCAAGCTTAATGCCCAAATTAGTGCACCAGGTTTTTACCTCATCGGCCGTAAACTTAGAACCGTTGTCAGTAATGATACTATGAGCGACACCATAACGGTGCACCATAGTGGATATGAAGTCTATAACTGGTCCGGACTTGGTCGTTTTGACTGGTTTGGCTTCTATCCATTTAGTGAATTTGTCGACCATAACCAGTAAATATTTCATCTTATGGCTTCCTCCTTTAAGGGGTCCGACCATGTCAAGCCCCCAGACCGCAAAAGGCCACGTAATGGGGATTGTTCGCAAAGCAGTGGGCAGCATATGGCTTTGATTTGCGAAAAACTGGCATCCAACACATCGCTGTCCGAGGTCTTGTGTGTCTGCTCGGGTTGTGGGACCAAAGAAACCCATACGGAAGGCCTTACTTACAAGGGCCCGGGCGGCGGCGTGATGGCCACCAAGACTGCATGTATTTCGGCCAAGAGCTACCGTCCTTCTTCTTCGGAGATACACCGGTGTAAGACTCTGGTTGTACTTTTCTTGTACAGTTCCCCCTCATGGACTTTGTAAGCCTTCGAGCGTCGAACAATGCGACGGGCCTCCGTCTGATCATCAGGGAGCTTGTTCCTAGTAAGGTAGGCAAGTAAAGGTTCGGTCCATGGGTCGATTATAGCCATGATTTCATGGGCCCATGGTGTTATCTCGGTGCCCAAACCCCCGATGATATCGGAGCTATGTTCGGAATAAGAAGGTATGGTCGTCTCTGGAAGAATGTTGCCGCTGCCATCCTGCCACACTACGGATGGCTTAAAAAGCCTCTCTATGAAGATGTTAGGTGGGACGGGGTCGCGTTTACCGCCCATGCGGGCAAGTATGTCCGCTGCTTGATTACTCTCTCGAGCCACATGATGAAACTCGAGCCCTCCAAACTGGGCTGAGATTTTGAGTACGACATTACGATAAGCCGCCATCTTCGAATCTTTTGCGTCGAAGTCTCCATTTATTTGAGATATTACAAGGTTGGAATCCTCACGCACTTCAAGGCGTTGTATTCCCATGGAGACGGCCATCCGGAGACTGTGCAATAAGGCCTCGTATTCGGCTGTGTTGTTAGAATCTGTGTACAGTATTTGGAGCACATAACGGATTGTGTCTCCCATGGGGGATGTCAAGATGACACTGGCCCCTAATCCGGCTAACATCTTAGAGCCGTCAAAGTGCATCACCCAGTTGGAATATGTGTCGTATTCTTTGGGGATTTCGGCCTATGTCCATTAGGCGACGAAGTAAGCCAACACCTAAGATTTAATAGCTCGGCGTGGCTTGTAAATTATTTCAAATGGTAAGAGCTCAATGGCCCATTTGGCAATCCGGCCGGTGGCGTCGCGATTGTTTATAATACCGTTAAGTGGTACTTCGGAAGTGATCGTGATGGAGCACTCTTGAAAGTAGTGCCGCAACTTGTGGGATGCCATGAAGACCGCATATGCTATCTTTTGGTAATGCGGGTATCGGGATTCATATGGTGTAAGGACCATTGATACATAATATACTGGTTTTTGAAGGGGGAATTTGTGTCCCTCCTCATTCCGTTCGACGACAAGCACTGCACTCACTACTTGGTGAGTTGCAGATATGTAGAGCAGCATCGCTTCGCCGATGTTTGGTGCGGCCAAGATTGGGTTGCTCGCTAATAGAGCCTTTATTTCCTCCAGTCCGTTTGTGGCAGCATCCTTCCACACGAAGTTGTCAGTGCGGTGTAGCAAACGATATAATGGCAACACCTTTTCTCCTAATATGGATATGAAATGGATTAAAGCTGCCACACACCGAGCTAATTTTTGGACCTGCTTGAGGCCTGTTGGTGTTGCCAACTGTGACAAGGCTCAGGTTTTAGCGGGGTTCGCTTCGATTCCTCTATCGGAGGCGATGAACCCAAGCAGTTTTCCGGCTGGAATGACGAAAACACATTTTTCCGGATTGAGCCATATGTCATATGTTCGAAGGTTGTCGAATGTAAGGCGTAAGTCACCCACCAATGAATCGACATGTTTGGTCTTGATGACGACGTCATCTACATATGCTTCCATAGTTTTGCCGATCTGTTTTTCCAGGCATGTTTGAATCATGCATTGGTAAGTTGCACCAGCGTTCTCGAGCCTGAAGGCATAGTATTGAAGCAGAAGGGCTCGTACGGAGTGATGAATGCCGTTGCGGCCTGATCGGATTCTTTCATCTTAATTTGATGATATCCGGAATATGCATCCAGGAAGTACAAGGAATCGTGCCCTGCGGTTGCGTCAATAATTTGGTCAATTCGAGGTAGTGGGAAGGGGTCCTTAGGGCAAGCCTTGTTAAGGTCTTTAAAATCGACACACAGGCGCCAGGATGTATCCTTCTTAGGTACCATGACCAGGTTTGCTAGCCAGTCCCGATGTTTGATCTCTCTGATAAACCCGGCTTCGAGTAGCTTCGCTAGCTCCTCCCCCATAGCTTGTCGTTTGGGTTCGAAGAATCGACGAAGAGTTTGTCTAACTGGTTTGTATCCTTTCAATATATTGAGACTATGCTCGGCTAGTCTTCGTGGGATACCTGGCATATCAGAAGGATGCGAGGCAAAAATGTCCTAGTTCTCGCGCAAGAATGAGCGTAATGTGGCGTCCACCATCGGATCCAGCTGTGCCCCAATGGAAGCTGTTTTATTGGGGTCCATCAGGCGGACATGAAATTTGACTATCTCATCTACCAGCTTGAAGGAGTTAGACTTTGGTCTCTTATCGAGGATTACATCGTCCCTGCCTACTGCGGAATGTAGAGTGGTCAATTCCTCGGCCGCGAGGGCCTCGGATAATGCCTCAAGGGCCAGAGAGGCGGTTTTGTTTTCGGCTCGGAGAGCGATGTCCGGATCACTGGCGATAGTGATAATTCCACTGGGCCCGGGCATTTTGAGCTTCATGTACCCGTAATGGGGTATGGCTTGGAAGTGCGTGAATGCGTCTCGCCCCAGCAGAGCATGATACCCCGCTGTTGAATGGTGCCATGATAACCCGCAAGTATACGGGATAGTTGTAGCCTCTTTCGATAAGTAAGAGTGTCGAACCCAACGAGGACCTAAAGGTAGAACAAATACTCTCTCAAGTCCTATCAGCCACTGATACGACTCTACGCACGCTTGACGTTCGCTTTACCTAGAACAAGTATGAAACTAGAAGTACTTTGTAGGTGTTGTTGGATAGGTTTGCAAGATAATAAAGAGCACGTAAATAAAAGCTAGGGGCTGTTTAGATAAAGATGCAATAAAGTAAATATAGTGAGTGTGGAAAAGTGATGGTAGGAGTTGTGAAATTGTCCCTAAGCAATTGACTATGTTACTAGACCGATAATCACTATTACAATTCTATTTGAGGGAGAGGCATGAGCTAACATACTTTCTCTACTTGGATCATATGCACTTATGATTGGAACTCTAGCAAGCATCCGCAACTACTAAAGATTCATTAAGGTAAAACCCAACCATAGCATTAAACCATCAAGTCCCCTTTTATCCCATACGTAAACAACCTTCTTACTCGGGTCTGTGCTTCTGTCACTCATGCCACCCACCATAAGCAAATCATAAACATATTGCAAACCCTACAACGGGAATCCCTCACGCTTGCGTGACACGGAGAGCACCATAGGACATTACCAATAATAAAACATGCAACTCAAACCAATCATAGCAATTCATCAATCACCTATAGGACAACGAAAATCTACTCAGACATCATAGGATGGCAACACATCATTGGATAATAATATGAAGCATAAAGCACCATGTTCAAGTAGAGGGTACAGTGGGTTGCGGGAGAGTGGACCACTGAATATATAAGGGGTAAGGTGATGGAGATGTTGGTGAAGATGATGGCGGTGTTGGTGAAGATCGCGGTGATGATGATGGCCTCCGGCGGTGTTCCAGCGCCACCGGAAGCAAGGGGGAGAGAGCCCCCCTTCTTCTTCTTCTTATTCCTTGACCTTCTCCCTAGATGGGAGAAGGGTTTCCCCTCTGTTCCTTGGCTCCCATGGCGTGGGAGGGGCGAGAGCCCCTCCGAGATTGGATCTATCTCTCTGTTTCCGCGTTCTCTGATTCTACCCCTTCACCGTTTCTTTAATATCCGGAGATCCGTAAATCCGATTGGGGTGAATCTTTTGCCTAGTTTTTTCTCATAAAATTATCTTTCTTGCAGCAAAAGAAGGGCATCAACTGCTTTACGGGTGGCCCACGATAGTGCCAGTTGCGCCCAGGGGGTGTGGGCGCGCCCCCTGTCTCGGGGCCACCTCGGACAACGTTTCGTGTTGATTCTTCCTCTGGAAAATCCCAAATATTCCAAAATAATTCTCCGTACATTTTTATCCCGTTTGGACTCCATTTGATATTGGTTTTCTGCAAAACATAAAACATGCAACAAACATGAACTGGCATTGGGCACTGGATCAATATGTTAATCCCAAAAATAGTATAAAAAGTTGCCAAAGTATATGAAAGTTGAAGAATATTGGCATGGAACAATCTAAAATTATAGATACGACGGAGACGTATCAGCATCCCCAAGCTTAATTCATGCTCGTCCTCGAGTAGGTAAATGATAAAAAAGATAATTTTTGATGTGGAATGCTACCTAGCATAATCTTGATCATATGTCTAATCATGGCATGAATATTAAGACACGAGTGATTCAAAGCAATAGTCTATCATTTGACATAAAAAACAATAATACTTCAAGCATACTAATAAAGCAATCATGTCTTTTCAAAACAACAAGGCCAAAGCAAGCTTATCCCTACAAATCATACAGCTTGTCCATGCTTCATTTTCGTCACACAAAATGCTCCCATCATGCACAACCCCGATGACGAGCCGAGCAATTGGTTCATACTTTTTAATGCACTTCAGCTTTTTCAACCCTCACGCAATACATGAGCGCAAGCCATGGATATAGCACTATAGGTGGAATAGAATATAATGATGGAGGTTATGTGGAGAAGACAAAAAAGGAGAAAGTCTCACATCGACGCGGCTAATCAACGGGCTATGGAGATGCCCATCAATTGATGTCAATGCGAGGAGTAGGGATTGCCATGGAACGGATGCACTAGAGCTATAAGTGTATGAAATCTCAAACTAAAAACTAAGTGGGTGTGCATCCAACTTTCTTGCTCATGAAGACCTAGGGCATTTGAGGAAGCCCACCGTTGGAATATACAAGCCAAGTTCTATAATGAAAAATTCCCACTAGTATATGAAAGTGACAACATAAGAGACTCTCTACATGAAGAACATGGTGCTACTTTGAAGCACAAGTGTGGAAAAAGGATAGTAACATTGCCCCTTTTCTTTTTCTTTTTTTTCTTTTTTTTTCTTTTTTTTCTTTTTGGGTGGGCTTCTTTGGCCCCCTTTTTATTTAGGCTTCTTTGGCCTTTCCTTTTTTTATTTTTTTATGGGGCAATGCTCTATAATGATGATCATCACACTTTTATTTACTTACAACTCGATATTACAACTCAATACTAGAACAAAGATACGACTCTATATGAATGCCTCCGGCGGTGTACCGGGATGTGCAATGATCTAGCGTAGCAATGACATCAAAAAATGGACAAGCCATGAAAACATCATGCTAGCTATCTTACGATCATGCGAGGCAATATGATAATGAATGCTCAAGTCATGTATATGATGATGATGGAAGTTGCATTGCAATATATCTCAAAATGGCTATGGAAATGCCATGATAGGTAGGTATGGTGGCTGTTTTGAGGAAGATAATGAGGCTTATGTGTGATAGAGCGGATCATATCACGGGATTTGGATGCACCGGCGAAGTTTGCACCAACTCTTGAGGTGAGAAAGGGCAATGCACGGTACCGAAGAGGCTAGCAATGATGGAAAGGTAAAAGTGCGTATAATCCATGGACTCACATTAGTCATAACGAACTCATATACTTATTGCAAAAGTTTATTAGCCCTCGAAGCAAAGCACTACTATGCATGCCCCTAGGGGGATAGATTTGTAGGAAAATGCCATCGCTCGTCCCCGACTGCCACTCATAAGGAAGACAATCAAAGAAACACCCCATGCTTCAAGTTTGTCACACAACGGTTACCATACGTGCATGCTATGGGACTTGCAAACCTCAACATAAGTGTCTTTACAATCCACAACCACCCACTAGCATGACTCTAATATCACCATCTTTATATCACAAAACTATTGCAAGGAATCAAACATATCATATTCAGCGATCTACAAGTTTATGTAGGATTTTATGACTAACCATGTGAATGACCAATTCCTGTCATCTCTCTAAATAGATATAAATGAAGCAAGAGAGTTTAATTATTTCTACAAAATATATGCCCACTCTCTAACAAATATAAATGAAGCAAAAGAGCATTCTACAAATGGCAGTTTTCTATGTGAAGAGAAACATGCAATCCAAACTTCAAGCGATACACGTGAAGCACATGAAGCATTCTATAAAGTCATACTCAAAATATTTAAATGAAGTGCAATGAGAATTCTATAAATCAACCAAGGACTATCTCATACCATCATGGTGCATAAAATAAAAGTGAAAACTAAATGCAAAAGACGCTCCAAGACTTGCACATAATGCATGAACGAAACGAATCTGAAAACATACCGATACTTGTTGAAGAAAGAGGGGATGCCTTCCGGGGCATCCCCAAGCTTAGACTCTTGAGTATCCTTGAATATTTACTTGGGGTGCCTCGGGCATCCCCAATCTTGAGCTCTTGCCTCTCTTCCTTTTCCTCATATCGAAACTTCCTCGATTAGACACTTCATCCACACAAAACTTCAACAGAAAACTCGGTAAGATCCGTTAGTATAATAAAGCAAATCACTACTCTAAGTACTGTAGCAAACCAATTCATATTTTGTTTTTGCATTGTTTCTACTGTAATATAGCTTTTCCATGGCTTAATCCACTAATATAAATTGATAGTTTCATCAAAACAAGCAAACTATGCATCAAAAACAAAATCTGTCAAAAACAGAACAGTGTGTAGAAATCTGAACATCCACCATACTTCTGGTACCCCAAAAATTCTACCAAAATTAGGAAAAATAAAAAATTTGTACAGCAAGACATTGCAAAAGGAATCAGAATCATTTGACGTTCCAGCAGAACAAGTAAAATCAAGCACTACAGCCAAAGTTTCTGTCCTGTACCATACAAACCAACAAGCATTGTAAACATCCTAAACGCAAACCTTAGTACATTATTTTTATAATACAATGGAAATGTATAAGGGGATAATTATTTTTGATGAAAAGTTTGTGTAATCAAGATTCAAAAAGTTTCCGTGAGCACGAACAAAGTTCAAGGAGCTCTCCCACTTCAACAATGCTTGTCTTTCTCACTTTCACTTTCCTTTTTGAAAAGTTTTTAGGTTCCCCTCTTTATTTTGTTTTTGTTTTCAGACTATATGAAAGCACTCAACAGAAATAAATGAATCTCTAAAACTTCCGGGTTGTCTCCCTGGCAGCGCTTTCTTTAAAGCCATTAAGCTAGGCATATAGTGCTCAAGTAATGGATCCACCCGGATCCCAAGGTATATCAAAGCCAATTTTAATTAACAATGATTTGTAATTTGGTAGTGAGCACAAAGTAACATATATCATGTAATGAAGAAGTCTAACCCTCTTCCTATTCATCGAAATGTCATAAGATAACAATTCATGCACACCAAGTAAAGGCCAATGCATAGTGTAAGTAGTTTTTTGCAATTTTATCATATTGGAAACATAGAGAGGTGGAGATATAGTTCCTCTCTCATAATAATTGCAAGTAGGAGCAGCAAGCACATGCATATTATATTCATCAAAATCATCATGTCCAATGGTAAAATGCAACCCATCAATATAATCCTTAATAAGCACAAACTTCTCCGATATAGTGTAGTTGGGAGAATTCAAAAAGATGATAGGACTATCATGCGTGGATTCAATAGCAACAATTTCATGTTTAACATAAGGAACTATAGCAAGTTCATCTCCATAAGCATAATTCATATTGGCATCTTGGCCACAAGCATAGAAAGCATTATCAAAAAGGGATATTTCAAGAGAATCAACGGGATCATAGCAATCATCCTTTGGTAAGCACGAAGGGGAATTAAACAATGTATGAGTTGAAGAGTTACTCTCATTAGAAGGTGGGCACGGGTGATCAATCCGCTCTTCCTCCTTTTGTTCTTCGCTTTCCTCATCATTTTTTTCATCCAATGAGCTCACAGTTTCATCAATTTCTTCTTCCATAGCTTCCTGCAAAATATTAGTCTCTTCTTGGACAGCGGAGACTTTCTCAATAAATGCATTAATATTGTAATTGTATTCATAATTTTCATAGCAATATCTAAGTATAGTAAGATTTTCAGGCCTATAAACATCATCATCTAAAGCTTCATACTTTTCAAATAAAGATTCAATTTCATAAGCAGCCTTAAAAGCACCAAATTCTTCTATTTGTTCCACATCATAGTGAACATATATACCATCAGCATAAGAAGCTAAGGTTTGATTATCATTAAATTTGCATGAAAAGGGAAGGTGTGGAGCCTTCATCCTAGAGCAACAAGTAATATCATATCTCAAGCATAGATCCCAGGCATACCAACGCAACATAATAAATTGATCCCATAATAGTTTCCCTTTTTGTGTCGAGCGATAATCCCTAAAGTATTCACGTTGATCCAACATGTCTCCCATTATAAAGTTGAATGGGGTTTTCTCAGGATTATCAAAGTAGTACACAATATCTTGAACATAATGAGCATCGGGGGTTTTAGGAGTTACCCCATCTCCATGAGTAGCACGTACACCTATTTTTTTTGGTATTTTGTGTTCCATATCCATAACTAAAGATAGAGAACAACTAAGAATATCAAATAAAAATTACGTAGTGATAAAGCAAACAAGCACACACGAGAATATTCACCCCACGCTATTGCTCCCCGGCAACGGCGCCAGAAAAAGGTATTGATAACCCGCAAGTATACGGGATAGTTGTAGCCTCTTTCGATAAGTAAGAGTGTCGAACCCAACGAGGAGCTAAAGGTAGAACAAATAGTCTCTCAAGTCCTATCGGCCACTGATACGACTCTACGCACGCTTGACGTTCGCTTTACCTAGAACAAGTATGAAACTAGAAGTACTTTGTAGGTGTTGTTGGATAGGTTTGCAACATAATAAAGAGCACGTAAATAAAAGCTAGGGGCTGTTTAGATAAAGATGCAATAAATTAAAAATAGCGAGTGTGGAAAAGTGGTGGTAGGACTTGTGAAATTGTCCCTAAGCAATTGACTATGTTACTAGACCGATAATCACTATTTCAATTCTATTTGAGGGAGAGGCATAAGCTAACATACTTTCTCTACTTGGATCATATGCACTTATGCTTGGAAATCTAGCAAGAATCTGCAACTACTAAAGATTCATTAAGGTAAAACCCAACCATAGCATTAAAGCATCAAGTCCCATTTTATCCCATACATAAACAACCTACTTACTCGGGTCTGTGCTTCTGTCACTCATGCCACCCACCATAAGCAAATCATAAACATATTGCAAACCCTATAGCGGGAATCCCTCACGCTTGCACGACATGGAGAGCACCATAGGACAACACCAATAATAAAACATGCAACTCAAACCAATCATAGCAATTCATCAATCACCGATAGGACAACGAAAATCTACTCAAACATCATAGGATGGCAACACATCAGTCGATAATAATATGAAGCATAAAGCACAATGTTCAAGTAGAGGGTACATCGGGTTGAGGGAGAGTGGACCGCTGAATATAGAAGGGGGAAGGTGATGGAGATGTTGGTGAAGATGATGGCGGTGTTGGTGAAGATCGCGGTGATGATGATGGCCTTCGGCGGTGTTCCGGCGCCACCGGAAGCAAGGGGGAGAGAGCCCCCCCTTTTCTTCTTCTTCCTTGACCTTCTCCCTAGATGGGAGAAGGGTTTCCCCTCTGGTCCTTGGCTCCCATGGCATGGGAGGGGCGAGAGCCCCTCCGAGATTGGATCTATCTCTCTGTTTCTGCGTTCTCTCATTCTACCCCTTCACCGTTTCTTTAATATCCGGAGATCCGTAACTCCGATTGGGGTGAATCTTTCGCCCAGATTTTTCTCATAAAATTAGCTTTCTTGCGGCAAAAGAAGGGCATCAACCGCCTTACGGGTGGCCCATAAGAGTGCCACGCACGCCCAGGGGGTGTGGGCGCACCCCCTGTCTCGTGGCCACCTCGGACACCGTTCTGCGTTGATTCTTCCTCCGGAAAATCCCAAATATTCCAAAATAATTCTCCGTCCGTTTTTATACCGTTTGGACTCCGTTTGATATTGGTTTTCTGCGAAACATAAAACATGCAACAAACAGGAACTCGCACTGGGCACTGGATCAATATGTTAGTCCAAAAAATAGTATAAAAAGTTGCCAAAAGTATATGAAAGTTGAAGAATATTGGAATGGAACAATCAAAAATTATAGATACGATGGAGACGTATCATGCCACATGGAAGAGTAACTCTTCGGACCTATAGTTCTCCGGTGTGCCGAATACCACATCGAGTTTGATTTTTCCCGAGCATCTGGCTTCTCGACTGGGGATAATACCGCGAAAGATTGTGTTACTTTGCTCAATGCGACTCCTGTCCATTTGCATTTTATTGAGCGTGTCCTGTTAAATGAGGTTCAGTCTGCTACTGCCATCCATGAGCACTTTAGTGAGCTGAAATCCGTCTACGATTGGGTTTAGGACCAAAGCGGCTTGTGCCCAGACTGAGCGGGCTCTTGGTTCGTCATCGGCGTTGAAAGTGATCTCCGTGTCGTTCCAAGGGTTTACTACTGCCATGTGGCAGACTTCGGCGAGGTCGCGGAGCGCTCTCTTGTGCCGATTATTTGAAGGAAAGGTCTCGAAGACCGTGACTACTTCGAGATCATTGTCATCCGAAGAATAGTTCTCTAGAGTGTTGTTAGTGAGGAGACCCTCACCGCTTTTGGCCACGTGCCGGAGTATCCAACATGCTCGAAGGCTATGCGTTCGTTCGCTGTCCGGTGTCAGTGAGTTTTGCAGGGTTTGCCGAGCCATTCCTCGAGGACAATTTTATGCCCCGTCATGGGTTTAATTTTCTTGTCCACGGAATGATGATTAGGTGCTCCGCGGGGGTGTGTCCTCTTTGCCCGTCCCAGGGATGGCCTAAAGGTCTGCGGTTCCCAGCGGGTTGTGTGGGTTTTCTAGGCGCTTTCCACTGTGTAGTACTTCTGTGCTATCTGTGCCAAATTGGAAAAGTGCAGTACATGACGACGGTTGAGGGCGTTCATAATTACCTCATCTGTGCAATTGTTGCAAAATACTGAGATCGCGTCATCGTCGCAACAATCCTTGATCTTGTTTTTAACAAGCAGGAATCTAGCACAAAAGTGGTGGACTGTTTCCTGGGGCTGCTACCGCACATGCATTAAGTCGCATATGTCTGGAGGACCGGAGTTGCTTGGGGAATATTGTTTGTGGTGGGTGGGTGGTATCAAATCCGAACCCTGACCATCTGAGGAGTCCGGATTCCGAAGAATTTCCGAGGTTAAAGGCCTGGGCTCCGGAGCATCCGGTGTGTTTTTAGGCTCTACGCCCGATTCCATGTTCGGAGGACCAGAAGTGTCTTCCGGAAGACGAGAGTCCGGCTCTCCGGGTTCGGAAATCCGAACATACTTTGTCCTCAACGTGGGAGAAGAGTCATCGTCGGCTTGTTCCTCCATGATTGCCATGTGATGGGTGATCGGTGGAGATCTGATTTCTCTCTGATCGGGTTTAAGCCCAATCCGATCATAGTCGGTTGCGACCCCCAGGGCGGCGATCTAGCAGTTCATTTAAGGCTGAAACATCTGCCGGATCCATCTTGTCGGAGTATTCAGGGCCGACGAGGAGGCAATTTTTGGCGATGATTCGGACTGCTTCTGTCTTAACGGCCGGGCGAGCGCCCATAATGAAGCTGCCGAGGCGGAGAGTTTGACCTGAAGCCAGGGCCTCCCCGGAAGTGATGCTGTCTCTGTTGACAAGGCGAGCCATCAATCCTTCTCTCGACAGCACAGAGGAACTCTCAATGAAAGCAGCAATGTCGGTGTCAAAACTGGCAGATCTCGGATAGGGGGTCCCGAACTGTGCGTCTAAGGATCGAAGGTAACAAGGAGGTAGGGGACACGATGTTTACCCAGGTTCGGGCCCTGTTAATGGAGGCAATACCCTACTTCCTGCTTGATTGACTTTGACGAATATAGGGGTTACAAGAGTTGATCTACCTCGAGATCGTAATGGCTAAACCCTAGATGTCTAGCATGTATGATTGTGATTGCCCCTATGGACTAAACCCTTCGGTTTACATAGACACCGGAGGGGACTAGGGGTGTACAAAGTCAGTTTACAAAGAAAGGAAACTATACATCCGGATGCCAAGCTTGCCATCCACGCAAAGGAG
The DNA here is from genome assembly GCF_002162155.2 of Triticum dicoccoides. Lineage (NCBI taxonomy): Eukaryota > Viridiplantae > Streptophyta > Magnoliopsida > Poales > Poaceae > Triticum > Triticum dicoccoides. The sequence goes on along the minus strand of NC_041387.1, from coordinate 564,687,945 downwards.
AGTCCCATCTAGACACGGGAGGAGGCCTTCTGTTCTTGTATCTTCACTCCAATTAGTCCGTCCCATGTCACATAGGCCGACTCCCCGAGGACCCCATAATCCAGGACTCCCCCAGTAGCCCCCGAACTTGCCTTCAATGACAACGATGTATCCAGCTTCATGTCTTCAGCTTTTGCAAGGTAAGTTCCCCATTGTGTTTCATATAGTTGTGCTCACGAGATAACAACGTGAAGCTAGCTGGCCACATAAATTGTGCTCACGAGACAATGACAAGAGCAGTAGTAGGTCCACGGAGCATGTTGAGACCTAGGCAGTGGGGAGGAGCAGCAGGTCGAGCGGTGCTCCCAGATCTTTTTTTGGTGTGGATCGGGTGCTCCCAGATCTGGGGATTGGAAGGAGCAAGCACTACAAGAGGGCGGAAGGAGGACGGTGACGGGAGTGCAATTTTATTTTACGCGGACGAGTAGTAACTAGTAGTAGAAATTCTTTTATCTCGTAGAATTGCAAAAAATTGGCCGATGCAGGTCTCAAAGCGACCTTGGCCTTATTAGGACCATGCTCTAACCAGCTGAGCTAATAGGCCAGTTTAAATACATGATTAATTGATTCTTTATTAAATATTGTTCAAAAATAAAAAAATAAATGACTACTCCCTCTGTCCAAATATATATGACCTAATACTCTTTTCGAGATTGCCTTTGACCCTGGGTTGGAGTAATAATATACGACATGCATATTACACAAAGCACATCGCTAAATTAGTATGTGAAAGGAGCTTCTAATGATATAATGTTTATATCATGCATCTTATATATTATTAATTTTATCAATGATCAAAGACAACCTCGAAAAAGGTATTAGCCCCTATATATTCGGATGGAGGGAGTACCAAACTAGGGCAATTTCAGCTCAAAAAATATTAGGGCATGTAGTTTCAGTGCAATATATCATATCTTTTTTCAACAAGGTAGAACACAAACGCTCATATATACACACATGTACTCATTCCTATGAACGCGCGCACACACCCTAACCTTATGAGCACCTCCGAGATACCGAGTTGCCATATATAACGTCTTAAGCTATATATCTAGTTGCATTAAATAGATGTTAAGATATAGTAGTCCCGGCCAATATTGTTATAGCTAAAGCAACCATCATTTAATATCTTTTTATGAGATATCATAAATTTGGTGCTAAGATCCATATCTAGACTAAGATATGATTGTTCTTTTTTCCTCATCAAAGAGGGTGCCACATCAGATTTTTACTTAGTTGGCGTAGCTAAGATATGCACAATTGCAACTGAATGCTCTTATACAAAATCTTAGGCTAGTCATACTTGGCAGTATCTTAAACTAGTGTCATGCATATGTTAGTAATCTATGTTAATTCCTTTATAGTGTAAAGTATCATAGTGATTGTTTAATAGATGGTTGCATTTTTACCTTGTAGACTCATTTTTCTTGAGTAGCACTATGTGATGGTGACATTTTTTTCGATAAAGGGCGTTTTATTACTTAAAATTTTGAAGTATTACACCCGGCCTCTGCATAACTGGAATGCACACAGCCATAACCAAATCCAAATGTGATGGTGACATAAGAGCAAGTATAGTAAAAGCAAGTCTAATATGGTACAATCAGTGGGCTATAAGGACTAAAGTATTATATTTTTGCTGAATTGGACGAGAGAGGAGAGGAGTGAGAAGGGAAGTGGTCTATACATTAACACCCAATTGCAACATGGAATTCAAGAAACCATATGAGAGTGTAAGGTTGCGTCATGTATTAATAAAGTAGTACTTACTGACTAGCTGCTACAACCTCCGTCCTGGTTTACTAGTCCTCCTCACATTTTAGATCATTTTTCTAGAGCATCAGGAAGGCGTCAAAGCCTCCCCAGTTCCATTTTCATTGAAAACAAAACCAGAGTAACGGTGACGTTTGCAAGCATACACTCATCGCATGTTCAAAGAACAATGCTTTATTATAGACAGGCTTTTGAAAAGAGAAATGAAATAACTAAGCTAGAACAACAGCTAAAGACATCAGCTAAACATGGAACATTAGGGGGGCAACCCCCAGATCCATCTCACAGTCGTCGCGGGGCTTCAGCTTGCTGTTTTCATCTCTCTTCACCACTTCTAGCCTGACCGCTCGAAGGGTGTGCAGCAGCTCACTCCTGATCTTTTTCTATGGCTGTGGTGGGGAGAGAGGGGGGTCGAGGGGG
>NC_041387.1:564674958-564685313 GCF_002162155.2 Triticum dicoccoides | reverse complement strand
CGAGCCTCTCAGGGTGCCAGACTTCATTCCATCCTTTTCCAACACTGATTTAGTAAATCCTGTTGGTTTATACCACCTTTAGTGTTTACACCCGCAATCTTTACCCTAGCTGAAAGGGGGAGCTGAGGATCTGTGTGATGTGTCCTAAGATTTTCTTCATTCCCATGAGTGGTTCCTCTTTGAACAGGATCAACAACTAAAATATAGGTTATAATAATGAAAAAAAGAATATAATTGAAAATTCCATTCAAATACAAATCCAACAATATATTTTTTTGCGACTGCTACTTCTTGAGCTTGCGTTGATTTTTCCCTCTAAGAGGAAAGGGTGATGTAGCAAAGTAAAGATAAGTATTTCCCTCAGTTAAGAACCAAGGTATCAATCCAGTAGGAGATACAAGCAAGTCCCCAATCTATGCACCTGCTCAAACAATCAAACACTTGCACCCAACGCGATAAAGGGGTGTCAATCCCCTCACAGTTACTTGCAAAGGTGACATCTGGTAGAGATAGATATAAAAGATTTCTAAAACGTAAAATAAAATAAAAGTAAATAAAACTTAGCTAGGTATTTTTGGGTTTTTTGGTTTATAGCTCTGAAAATATATGAAGAAAAGTAGACCCGAGGGCCATAGGTTTCACTAGAGGCTTCTCTCTTGAAAGAAAATAATATGGTGGGTGAACAAATTACTGTAGAGAAATTGATAGAAAAGCGCAAAGTTATGAAGATATCGAAGGCAATGATTATGCATAGGCATCACGACTGTGTCAAGTAGACCGACTCCTGCCTGCTATTTGGGAACGTAGCATGCAATTTAAAAAAAAATCCTACACTCACGCAAGATCTATCTAGGAGATGCATAGCAACGAGAGGGGGAGAGTGTGTCCATGTACACTCGTAGACCGAAAGCGGAAGCGTTTGTTAACGCGGTTGATGTAGTCGACGTTCTTCTCGTTCCAACCGATCAAGCACAGAACGTACGGTGCTACCTCTTGAGCTTGCGTTGGTTTTCCCTTGAAGAGGAAAGGGTGATGCAGAAAAGTAGCATAAGTATTTCCCTAAGTTTTGAGAACCAAGTTATCAATCCAGTAGGAGACGATGCACAAGTCACCGAATACCTCACAAGCAACCAAGAACTTGCAACCAACGCGATAAAGGGGTTGCCAATCCCTTCACGGTCACTTGCAAAAGTGAGATTTGATAGAGATAGTAAAGTAAATATTTTTTGTATTTTTGGTTTATAGATTGGAAAGTAAAGATTGCAAAATAGTAGATCAGAAACTAGCAAGATGTAAACAAGATTCAATAATATGGAAAAGAGAACCGGGGGCCATAGGTTTCACTAGTGGCTTCTCTCAAGATAGCATATATTACGGTGGGTGAACAAATTACTGCCAAGCAATTGATAGAAAAGCGCATAATTATGATGACATCTAAGGCAATGATCATGAACATAGGCATCACGTCCGTGTCAAGTAGACCGACTCTTGCCTGCATCTACTACTATTACTCCACACATCGACCGCTATCCAGCATGCCTCTAGAGTATTAAGTTCATAAAGAATGGAGTAACACATTAAGCAAGATGACGTGATGTAGAGGAATTAACTCAAGCAATATGATGAAAACCCCATCTTGTTATCCTCGATGGCAACAACACAATACATGCCTTGCTGCCCCTACTGTCACTGGGAAAGGACACCGAAAGATTGAACCCAAAGCTAAGCACTTCTCCCATTACAAGAAATATCAATCTGGTAGGCCAAACTAAATAGATAATTTGAAGAGACTTGCAAAGATATCAAATCATGCACATAACAATTCAGAGAAGAACCAAATAATATTCATAGATAATCTTGACGATAAATCCACAATTCATCGGATCTCGGCAAATACACCGCAAAAGAATATTACATCGAATAGATCTCCAAGAACATCGAGGAGAACATGGTATTGAGAGTCAAAGAGAGAGAGAAGAAGCCAACTAGCTAATAACTATGGACCCGAAGGTCTATGGAAAACTACTCATGCTTCATCAGAGAGGCAATGGTGTTGATGTAGAAGCCCTCAATGATCGAATCCCCCTCCGACAGATCGCCGAAAAAGGCCCCAAGATGGGATCTCACGGGTACGGAAGGTTGTTGACGGTGTCAAAACCGGTAGATCTCGGGTAGGGGGTCCCGAACTGTCCGTCTAAGGATCGAAGGTAACAATGAGGCAGGGGATAAAATGTTTACTCAAGTTCGGGCCCTCTTAATGGAGGTAATACCCTACTTCCTGCTTGATTGACTTTCATGAATATAGGGGTTACAAGAGTTGATCTACCTCGAGATCGTAATGGCTAAACCCTAGATCTCTAGCCTGTATGATTGTGATTTCCCCTATGGACTAAACCCTCCGGTTTATATAGACACTGGAGGGGACTATGGGTGTACAAAGTCGGTTTACAAAGGAATGAAACTATACATCCTAACGACAAGCTTGCCATCCACGCAAAGGAGAGTCCCATCCGGACACGGGAGGATGCCTTCTGTTCTTGTATCTTCACGGCCCATTAGTCCGGCCCATGTCACATAGGTCGGATCCCCGACGACCCCATAATCCAGGACTCCCTCAGTTGCGGCAGTGGAAATGTGGTTTCGTGGCTCCCCCTGATGTTTTAGAGTATAAGAGTGTATATAGTGTCAGAGGATGAACCCCGGGCAGGCAACGGAACCCGGATCCTTTTCAAAAACGGTGAGGCTCACATCGCCCCGCAAACCGGCACGCGCCTGGCCGGGTCGCTCGACCCGGCAAGGCCCATAACCCGGCCAAGACCCTCGACTCGGCAAGGTACGTTGACCCGACCACAGTAGCTGGCGCGAGACAACTCAACCCGGCGCAGCCATGGCTTCCCCAGCAAGCCAACCCACTCGTGGCATCCGCGGCAACCCAGCCACGGGTCAGCTCCCGTCCCATCCAGGCCGTACGATGGGACGAGACCTTAATCGCCAATGACCAAGACAACAGTGTTCCCTCCAATGCCTATGGTCAGCCGGAGCGTGGCAACAGTGCCCCTTACCTACCCGCTGACCAGGGCTGGCATCGCAACAGTGTTCCCGCCCTCACCGCTGACGACAGCAAGTGGCGGCCTGACGGAGAACACTGTACGCGGCTCAACTCGGCCATGCCCTGACGATTGACAAGATGGCGCACAGTCCCCCTAGGCACGCGGGACCCGCACCTAGGGGAACCCGGCGAACCACAAGCCCACAAGCGGGACCCAGCCCGGTACTCCGGACACCGATAATACGGACCCACCGACTCGGCATATTACCATTGTAACCTTGGGTGGGTTGATCTATAAAAACCCCCAAGAGCCCACTCCCACGAGAGGGCAGAACATGCAATACAAGATAGACACGAAACACCTGTAAGAGAAACATAGCCAAGCATAGGAGTAGCCACCACGCAATAACACCGGGGAGAAGGAGCAGCCCAAGCCTTGGCCAGCCTCCTTCCTCCTCCATACAGCTCCAGGAGCAACATTGTACTATCGATCATCCAACCAAACTCGGCAGGACTAGGGGTGTTATCTCTCCGGAGAGCCCCGAACCTGGGTATGTCCGGCATTCTGCGCCCGCGCATATCAACCTCGCCTCTGGAGCCCACCAGCGCCCTCGAGCCTCCTCCTCTCTTTAGCGCCTTGGCATCTGCCATGCGCCCACCACAACAGTTGGCGCCCACCGTGGGGCAGCTCGAGGAGCTGGCCGGGAGCATGCTTCAGATGGGGCCCTTCTCCTACTCCGATGAGTCCGTCGCTCTGGCAGACGACATAATCGGCGCGCTTGCCGCCTCCTTCACCGTGCTGCGCATCTCCGACGCACTCGCGGCCGACGAGTACCCCAGCAAGGTGCTCAGCTACTCCGACTCTCCGCTCTCCCTCAGCGGCGGATTCACTGCCGGGGCGATGGACGCCCATGTGGAGGTCTTCGTCACCGGCGATGGCGCCTCTTCCTCGTCGAGCAAGGCGAGGAGGATCGCCGAAGCTGCGGCGTCACGGCACGGACCGAGCCATCCGACCCGCTGCGTACCGTGATGCAGAGCCTCCGCATCCCCATCGACACCAACGTCGACGCCACCAACATCGCCGAAGCCCGAACCCAGCTCGAGGACAGGCGCCAGCAGATGCTGGACCTGTCCGAGATGCTGGCCGCCACCAGGCGTCGCCTGGAGGCCACTCAGATGGAGCACGACGCTGCCCACGGATTCACGCCCGCCGCGGCCGAGCCAAGCCGGGCCGCCGATACTCGCGCCCGGGGAGGAGTGATCGGCCAGGCCTTCGGCGCCGTCCGGACCGTCTACGAGACCCCAATCAAGAACATGCACGCTGCGGAGGCAGCCGCGGTCGGCCTCGACCAACTCGCGGGCAAGGAGCTCAAGGAGCGCATCAGGCAGATGCGCGAGCTCCTCCACGCCGCCAACACCCAGCAGGATCGCCTCAACCAAGTTGCCAAGCCGGCGGGGTCCGGCTCCGCCCACCTTGGTGGACCCGGCGAACTGTTGCACACGGCTTCCTCGCTGCCCGGTGAGGCGCACTCCGGCCAAGCCCGGACCAGACGCAAGCCGGCCGGCACCACCGCCGACGCTCTGGGCAACGAGCCCGCCCCGGAGACCCAGCATGGACCCGACCAGCATGGCCGGCGTCCAGCTCCAACCGACTCGGCCCCTTGGGGCCTGGCCACCAGTCGAGTCGGTCCGCGCGCCGTCGACGATGCCAATGCACGCCACCGCCTCGATCAGCTCGCTCGCTCCCTGGAGGTGGAGGAGAGCGGCGCTATTGGGCCGGCGTGCTTCGGCCCACACATCCGGGAGGAGCCCTTCCCCAAGGGGTTCGTGCTCCCCCGCGACACCCCCAAGTACAATGGGACCATGAAGCCAGAAGACTCGCTCACCGACTACACCACGACCATTGGCATCACTGGTGCCAATCGTCGTCTCGCCGTGCGCTACGCACCCTCATGCTCCAGGGGTTGGCTCGCACATGGTTGAATAGCCTGCCGACGGGCGGCATCAATGCATGGGTCGGTTTCGAGGAAGCCTTTGTCCGCAACTTCACGGGGACGTACAAGCGGCCCGGTTGCCCCAGCCAGCTCGCCAGGTGCGTGCAGGGGCCGACGGAGACCAGCCGCGAGTACATGAAGTCCAAGCGATCCAATACTTTGTCAGCGGGTGCCGAGATGGCACCCTCCTCAAGCACAAGCTTCTACGCTTCGAGCCGGTTACCATGGCCGCGCTCATGGTGACGGCGGACAAGTACGCCAACACCGACTCCGCCATGAAGATCCAGGTGGCACTGGATGAAGCCGGCAAGGTGAAGCCGGTTCCTCCACCAAAGCTGGCCGACGAAAGCAGCCGACAGCAGCATCACCAGAACAACAAGCGGAGGGCCGACCAGCTGGCGCAACATCACGACAACTGGCTCGTCGCGGCCGCCGAGCCCACGGCAGACCTGGCGGTGAAGCGCCGGTAGACCGGCAAGATGGCGTGGCAACCCGCCATGAGCTTTGAAGAGATGCTCGAAGCCCCATGCAAGCACCACAGCGGCGCAAGACCCTCCACGCACACACTTCGGCAGTTTGCCATCACCAAGCGCATCATGAGGGGTGACGTCCCACCTCCTCCGGCTTCGGCTCCGGCTCCAGATGCAGGACAGTCGCCTCCGCCTCCACCGCCGCCTCCCGCCTATGGCGCGATGTGGAACGATGCCTACCCGAACCAGAACGCAGCACTGGTCGGATCGCCCGATCACCTGGACCCGGGAGGATCACCCGACAGTCATGCCATGTCCGGGTGGATACGCCCTCGTCCTCAACCCTACCATCATCGCGCGGCGTACATGCAAGTTCTTCCGAGTCCTCAACGACGGCGGCAGCAACATCAACATCCTCTACAGCGACACGATGACCAAGCTCGGCCTCAAGGCCGAGGACCTGGAGCCAACCCGGACAGTCTTCCACGGCATCGTACCCAGCCTCTCCTGCTCACCCATTGGCTGGGTCCGGCTCGATGTCCTGTTCGGCGACAGCAGCCACTTCCGACACGAACCGGTCTAGTTCGAGGTGGTGGACATGTCCAGCGCGTATCATGCATTGCTGGGCCGGCCCACGCTCACCAAGTTCATGGCGGTTCCCCACTACGCGCACCTGAAGATGAAGATGCCGGGTCCCAAGGACCTCATTATCTTCACCGGCGACTACCGCAAGTCTCTGGAGTGCACCGGAGACGGCGCCAAGTTGGCCGAGTCGCTGGTCATTGCCGAGGATTGGCGCCAGCTCGACCAGATCGTCGCCTTGGCCGGCGAGGCCTCTGCTGTGTCGATCCTGACCCTAGACCCGGCTGACGAGGCCGCCTTCAAGCCCTCCAAGGAGACCAAGAAGGTGAAGCTCATCCCGGAAGACCCCAGCTGCAGCAAGTACGTTGTCGTAGGCGCCCGCCTCGACAACAGATAGGAAGGCGAGCTCGTCGACTTCCTCCGTCAGAATCGGGATTTCTTCGCATGGACCCCCAAAGACATGCCGGGTATCCCGAGGAAGTACGCCGAGCACAAACCCCACGTCCGCAAGGACGCCAAGCATGTCCGTCAACCCTTGCGTCGATTTTCCGAAGAGAACAGAAGAACCATTGGTGAAGAGGTCGGCAAGCTTTTGGCGACCAGCTTCATAATGGAAGTGTTTCACCCCGAGTGGCTGGCCAACCCAGTCCTCGTCCTGAAGAAGAACAAGACCTGGCGCATGTGTATCGACTACACCAGCCTCAACAAGGCCTGTCCCAAGGATCCGTTCGCTCTCCCGCGGATCGACCAAGTCATCGACTCGACCGCCGGGTGCGAGCTCCTGTTCTTCCTGGACGCCTACTCTGGCTACCACCAGATCAAGCTGGACCTGGCCGATTCCCTGAAGATGTCCTTCATCACGCCCTTTGGGGCGTACTGCTACATCACAATGTCGTTCGGCTTGAAGAACGCCGGCTCCACCTTCCAACGCTGCATGCAGAAATGCCTGCTACCGCAACTCAGCCGCAACATCCAGGTGTACATGGACGATATCATGGTGAAGACCAACCAGCACCTCACGCTCCTCGATGATTTGAAGGAAACATTCGCCAACCTCCGTGAATACAAGGTCAAGCTCAACCCGGAAAAGTGCGTCTTCGGCGTCCCGGCCGGAAAGCTGCTCGGCTTCCTCGTCTCGGAACGCGACATCGAGGCGAACCCGGAGAAGATCAAGGCCATCGAGCGCATGCACAAGCCAGCTCGGCTGCGTGATGTCTAGAAGTTCACTGGATGCCTGGCCTCGGTCAGCCGGTTTCTAAGCCGGCTGGGCGAGAAGGCGCTATCCCTGTACCAGTTGATGAAGAAGACAAGCCCGTTCGAGTTTAACGACAAGTCGAACGAAGCTTTCCAAGACCCCAAGCGCATGCTCTCCACCGCACCAGTCCTGGCCGCGCCAACCGACAAGGAGCCGCTGTTGCTCTACATAGCCGCGACCTCGCGGGCGGTCAGCACGGTGTTGGTGGTCGAGCGGACAGAGAAGGGAAAGATCCAGGCCGTCCAGCGCCCGGTCTACTACCCGAGCAAGGTGCTCTCCACCTCCAAGCAGAACTACCCACACTACCAGAAGATGTGTTACGGCATGTACCTCACCGCCAAGAAGCTGAAGTAGTACTTTCAAGAACACATCGTCACCGTCGTCAGCACGGCGCCTATCGAAGAAATCATCGGGTGCTGGGACGCCTCTGGTCGGGTCGCCAAATGGGCAATCCAGCTAGCCGGCCACACCATCCTCTACGAGTCCCGCACCACGATCAAGTCTCAGGCCCTGGCCTATTTTCTCGTCGACTGGACCGAGACCCAGTACTTGCCGCCGCCTCCCAACTCGGCGCATTGGCGCATGCACTTCGACAGGTCCAAGATGTGACTCGGCTTAGGGGCCGGTATCGTACTATCATCTCCAAAGGGCGACCGACTCCGCTACGCGCTCTAGATCCACTTCGCCGCCTCCAACAACATCGCCGAATACGAAGCCCTTGTGCACGGCCTCCGGCTTGCCAAGGAACTCGGCATCCGGCGCATCCTGTGCTACGGCGACTCGGACTTGGTGGTGCAGCAGTGCTCCGGCGAGTGGGACGCCCGCGACTCCAACATGGCAAGCTACCGCTTCCTCATCCAGAAGCTGTCCGGATCCTTCGATGGCTGCGAGTTCCTCCACGTCCTGTGCGCGGAGAACGAGGCGGCCGACACGCTCGCCAAGATCGCCTCATCACGTCAAGCCATCTCGTCTGGCGTCTCCCTCGAGCACCTGCGCAAGCCACCCGTCAAGCCATCGCCGGACTCCGAGTCCATCCACGTTCCAGAACACCCGGCTGCACCGCAAGCCGGACCTAGGGGTGCTGAACCCGACCCGGGGGCTGCCTAGCTCAACCCGGCCACCATCAACCCAGACCCGGCCGTCGCCGTCCCAAACCCAGGGGCCGTCGACTCGAAACCCACCCAGGTGGCCGTCTTCACCGTGGTCGCGGCCCCATCTTGGGCCTTGCCGATATCAGAGTTTCTGGAGAATGGAGTTCTCCCCACGGACGAGACCGAGGCTCGACAAGTTCAGCGCCGGGCGTCCGCCTACAGCATCATCAACAACGAGCTCGTCAAGCGCAGCTCTACCGGCGTGTTCCTGTGCTGCGTCGAGCAGGATCGCGGCATCGACATCCTCCTCGACATTCACCAGGGCGAGTGCGGACACCACGCCGCATCACGATCCCTGGTGGCCAAGGCGTTCCGCCACGGCTTCTACTGGCCAACGGCCCTCGAAGACGCCGAGTCGCTCGTCCTCAAGTGCGAAGGGTGCCAACGCTTCAGCAAACGCAGCCACCAGCCAGCGTCAGCCTTTCGCACCATACCAATCACCTGGCCCTTTGCGGTCTGGGGACTCGACATGGTGGGACCCTTCAAAACCGCTCGAGGCGGCATGACGCACTTGCTGGTGGCAGTGGACAAATTCACCAAGTGGATCGAGGCAAAACCAATCAAGAAACTGGACGGGCCATCATCCGTCCGGTTCATCAAGGACATTGCGGTGTGCTACGGCATGCCGAACAGCATCATCACCGACAACGGCCAAGGGCGCGCTCGAACAATACTGCTCCGTCTCCGGCATCCGCCTCGACCTGGCCTCCGTGGCACATCCGTAGTCCAACGGGCAGGTCGAGCGGGCCAATAGACTCACCCTGTCCCGCATCAAGCCGCGACTCGTCGAGCCACTCATCCGCTCACCCGACAGTTGGCTTGACGAGTTGCCTACAGTTCTCTGGAGTCTACGCACCACACCAAACCGGTCGACCGGGTTCACCCCATTCTTTCTCATCTACGGATCCGAAGCCGTCATCCCGACCGATGTCGAGTTTGACTCGCCGTGTGTCACGATGTACACTGAAGCCGAAGCAAGAGAGGCACGCGAAGACGGCGTCGACCTGCTCGAAGAAGCGCGCCTTCTAGCACTTAGACATTCGACTATCTACCAGCAAGGCCTGAGGCACTACCACAGCAAGAAGATCAAGCCTCTCGCATTCCGCGAGGGCGACCTCGTCCTCCGACTCGTCCAAGAGCAGGCAGGCTAGCACAAGCTGTCCTCTCCATGGGATGGCCCATTCATCGTGAGTAGGGCCTTGCACGACTGCAACGCCTACTACCTCATCGACGCGCGCAAGTCGAAGAAGCGCAAGAGGTACACCACCGGCGAAGAAACGACCCAGCCGTGGAACGCGGAACTCCTCCACCCGTTTTATAGTTAGCCGCACGAACGTATGTATCGTCGCCTTTTGTAAACGTATGAAACAACGGGGTCCCAGAACGAGACTCGGGGGCTACCTTTTGCCGACCAATTTATTGCCTCCATATTTTGCATCACCTTACTACCGAACCCGGCCGCCGGCTCGACTCGCTCGACCCAGGGGCTCAGGGGCAGGCCGGCATGGTCGCCACCCCGCCGCTTTACTTGGTGATTCCTGATAAAGTTAGGATGCCACGGTCCCCCACTTCGCCCTAAAACTGCAAATCCAGCTCTGGCTGGCGGCGGGCAATCACAACAGGCCAAAGCTCCCCTACGATTCATACACTAAGTCAAAGGCCGCCAGATCGATCGACCCGGCCCGTCACTCATCAACTAAGTTAGCCGCACGACCGGCTGCGCACCAACCGGCTAAGCCGGATTGCTGCCAGTCGGCCCAGTGGGTGTTTCGCTCACGCTCAACGCTTCTAAGGACCCAAGTCCTGCGCGCCCCTCTCAAAGAATCGAACTCCTTGTCACGGACTGGAGCCTCG
>NC_041387.1:564644705-564674777 GCF_002162155.2 Triticum dicoccoides | reverse complement strand
GCGCATGAAATCAGTTTGAAAAAAGCGGAAGGAAAAAAGCAAACAAACACTCACAACATTTACACATAAATGTTTAAAGCAAAGGCCCACGGCCCAAGTTCATTACACCCTGAAAACCCCCAGTGGGTGGGTGGACCTGCTACTTAACAAAGTTTTCTACACAAAGTTTCTCAGGCATCCCCAGCGCTGCGTCGCAACATCGAAGGCTCTCCCATGCCGGCCTCCGGGTCCAGTGAGGCACCAGTGTCCTCATCGGCCTCCGCGTCGCCATAGATACCCGTTTCCTCCGAGCTCCCCTCCGGCTCGCAAAGAAGCAAGCCGTAGTCGTCGCCATCCACGACCTCGCCGTCTTCCGTCCGCTTCGGATGGAAATCATCGTGGAAGGCGAACTCGGCAATGTAGCTGGCCCGGGAGTCGATCCGGCCGGCTTGCTCCCGCAGCAACTGCTCCGAACCAGCATGTCGGCCCGTCAGCGCGTCCAGCTGAAGATCCGGATGCCAAGACAGCATGATCCGGAGCGCCATCTCAACACCGGCCCGGGCGGCAGAAACGCGCCAGTCGCCAAGGCGGTCCAGGCCCATCTCCAACCAGTGCGCCAGACACGAGAAGCTGCATGGATGGACGGAGTCCGGCCATAGGGCCGTCGTCATCGCAGTGCCGGCCCAGGACAGCCGCTCCATCTGCGTCCCCAAGACCCACAGGCGGATCTCAGCAGCAGCGATGGTCTCCGGGAAGGTCCAGGCCGTCAGCGGATCCGTCCCGGACCCAGCAACGCCGGTCGGGTCGCGCTGATAGCGGACGGCTTCCTCCGCCAGCCGCTGCATCTCCGGGAAGGCCCCTGGCGCAAAAGAAGAAGCAAGTTAGAAGAACAACAAGAAAGGAAGGACCAAGTCCCGACCCGGCAAACTACGAGAAGCAGCACTTACTAGAGAAAGACTCTTCCAGATGCTGCGCCTCGAGCAACGTACCACGTTGCTCCCGCTCCAAGACGCGGTCGCGCTCCCCGAGCGCCTTCTCCAGGTCGGCCGCCTTAGCAAGGGCCGCCATCAGCTCGGCGTCCTTGTCTTCGGCCGCCTTCTCGGCCGCCTCACGGCGGCGAGTCTCAACCTGACGGGCCTCCTCAGCCGCGGTGGCCTGCTCCCGCACACGATCCACCTCGGCCTGGAGCCGGCCCTTGTCGTCGACCAGCTGGCCGTGCTGCTGGTCTGCCTCGACCAGCGCCTGCTGCGTCTCCACCACCTTGGCGGCCTCCGGCTTAAGAAGCTCCACCTTGGCCTCGAGGCGGCTCCTGTGACCATCCAGCTGCTCATGCGGCCGGTTGGCCTTATCAAGAGACCGCCGGGCCGCGGCCGCCTCCACCCTCGCCTGCGCCGCCTCAACGCCAAGAAGACCGGTATCGGCAACAAGCCGGTCGTAATGATGACTAGCCCGAAGCAGTCGGGTTCGCCAAGACAGCACCTCGGCTGCGAAGAGGAAGAATTCAGTAGAAGGAAAAAAGACAAGACTTAAGATTTGGCCCAACTGTTACACAGTTGGCCCGAATCTCGGGGGCTACACCCAGTGAGTGCGCTAGCGCGCCCCCACTAGAAAAGAGCACAAGAGTACCATGCGGCGATGCGAAGCTCCTCCTCCTTGGCAGCAAGTTGCTCCTTGAGCTCCCGATGCTTGCCCAGGAGCGGGTTAAAGGCGGCAACCCGGAAGGCGTCAAGATGCTGAAAACAGACACGAGTCAGAACAAGGCCAACACTCTTAAGATTCGACCCAACTACTACATAGTTGGCCCGAACCTCGGGGCCCCCACAAAGAAGAAATCGCAAGAAAACAGAAAAAAGAAGACTTACCAAGACGGCGCGCACCATGTCGCGCGTCCACTCCACCTCGTCCTGAGCGAATGCCTCAAGCCGCTCCGTCCGGCCTCGCAGACGGCGGCTGGCGGCGTCCAGCGCTGCCTCCTCCTGGGTCTGAGGCCCAAAGACGGCCGCGCCCCCGCTTCGCACGGGCTACGGCACGGCAGCTCGGCGCCCTCCTGGACGGAGCACCAAGGCACGCCCACCGCTGGCCGCTTGCGACGCGGACAACACCTCCTCCGACGCTGCTCCCGACATTGTAAACAACTCGGACGCCGGGACGCCCTGTGTCGCCACCTCAGGCACCGCCGCCCGCGGTGCCTCCTCCATAGCCGGCGGCGCTTCCGGCGCCGTTGCCCGCTGCGCCTCCTCCAAGACGACGCCGCCTCCACCACCATTGGCCCCCGCGCGCTCGACCATGTTGGCTCGCAGCAGGGTGTCACCCCCCACCTCCACAACCTCCCGGTCGAGGATCACCACCTCAGCCCGGCCTCCACGGTCGCGCCCCCTCACCGTCGATGGCTCAAAAACCGTCGTCGCCATCACCGTGCCCTCCGACATCTCGCGCCAGGCTGGCTCTGCGCCGCCTCGCGCCCATGCCGCCGCCGCGTCGGTCTAGGCTTGGACCGACGCCGCCTCCAGCTCTGCCTCGGCCCGGTTCCTGTCCCGCTAGGCCAAGGCCTCGGCGTTGTCTGGGTCCAGGATGAGGTCCGAGTCGCCCCGTCCCTCCTCCCCGTCCAGGCCGGCAAGGTCGGACCGACTCCTGCGGAACGTGGACCCTTAGGCGGCCGCGGCCTTCGCCGCCGCCCTCGCCAGCGCGATGGGCGACCTGAAGAAGAAGGAAGAATAAGCAAACAAGAGACAAGACTGGCTCAAGAAATCCAGGTGCAAGCAGGAAATAAGGCTTACCCCGTCAAGACCGGGACCGGGGTCGGCTTCCTGCGCTTCTTCTTGGCCGGCCTCCCAGGTTCGGCCAGGTCCGTCGTGCGCTTCGGGGCCCGAGGTCGCGGCACGACGCTGTCTTTCCCATGCGGGCGGCGCGAGGACTCGGCTCCGCCCGCCTCGCCACCTCCTCCGCCCAACGCCGCTACACCAACAACCGGCGTCAGCGTTGCCTGCGCCGCGACGTACCCAACTATTCAAGACAAATGAAGAAGGAAAGGATTCAAGACTTACCCGCACAACGCCTAGCGCCGGCGTCGGACTCGGCCACCTCCTCGCCGCCATGAGCCACGGGCTCCTCTGGTGCCACCGGCGCCACCTGCGACGGAGCCCGGGCGTAAGGATGCTGGATCGCGTTCAGAAGTATCTCCCGTGATGAGTCGGGACGAATGAGAAGATGCGTGACAGAAAAATAAGAAGACCAGACGCTCACCTGCGGTGCCGGGTTCGCCTGGCTGTACGGCGCCATGCCGAATCGCCAGTCATCTCCAAGGTTGGCCTTGGAGATGTCATTCAAGCCGCGCGCGACCTGCTCCGCAGACAGCCGCATCGACCCCATCCGGTTGGGGTCCTGAAGCCCGATCATCTCACTGATGAGGCAGGAGCGCCTCTGAAACGGGAGAACCCGGCGGGTGATGAACGCGGCAAGGAGGTCGGTGCCGGTGAGCCCCTCCTGTGTCCTCATCACCGTGACCCGCTCGCAGAGGTTTACGATCTCCTGCGACGGGCGCCGGAGCAAGTAGCCCAGTTTGTTTTCGCCCGCGGCGGCGCGACGGTGAAGAGAGGAAGATTAATGTGGTCCGCACCATGGTTGTGACGTAGAAGAAGGAGTTCTACCACTTTTTGGCAGAATCCTCGAGCGGGATCTTGGGGAAGTCCGCCCCCGACCGCTTCGAGATGACAGTAGCCCCGCAGTCGGCGAACTCCCTGGCCGACGGGCCCTGCTGCTTCAAGGAGAAGAAGCGCGCCCAGAGGTTGATTGTCGGCTCGACCCCAAGGTACCCCTCGCACAGGTGACGAAGCCGGAGAGCTGGACGATGGCGCCGGCGCCAAGATGGTGCGGTTGGAGCCCGAAGAACTCCAACTACGCGCGGAAGAAGGTGTTCGCCGGCAGCCTGAAGCCACGCTCGAAGTGCGTGAGGAAGATGACGCGCTCATGCCCCTCGGGCCGGGGCCTCTGCTCACCGCGCGACAGACGGACACCAACGTCCGTCTCCCGCGGCAGGCGCTGCAAAGACCAAAGGTAGGTGATGTCATCGGTGGTGACGGTCGAGCCCATCCAAGAGCCCGACGACAGCGACATCACCGGAAGAGAAAGAGAGAAGATGGACGAGGGAGAGATCTTTGCTCGGGACCGTGGGCGCAGCTGTGCATCGGTGGCAAAGAGCAGAGCACGAGCATGGGGACGGGAGGGCGCGAGCGAGAATAATGTTCGCCGCCCCCTTGCACCCCTCACTTTATAACCCCTGGTTCAAACGTGCGGGAGTGGGATCGTCTACACAAGCCCGTTCCACAATCCCACAATAAGTGCGCACGTACATGCACACTAACTGCTCGGGGAAGTGCAACCGGACCCCAGACGCCGCAATAAATCCGTGCGCGTGGGCCAAGGGCGCGTGGCGGCGGGCCCCAGCCCGTCACCCAGTCCCGTCACGCGCGTGGCCTGTCAGGCCCCTCCGACTTCTGGGCACCACGTGGCGCCTGTGCAAAGCCCGAGGGATCGCCTCAAGATTCGATGGACTCCTCGGTTCCCGCCACGGCCGGGATGCCGCGATCCCATTTCCGAGAAAACCAGCACACAGTGGGTGTTGCCGGACCCGGCGCTCGTAGATTCCGCCTTGCTCAAGGGAGAAACTGCGAAGGCCCCCTCATCCGAAGATGGCAGACCTTCACAGCTTCGGGGACTACTGTTGGGGGGATGAACCCTGGGCACGCAACGGAACCCGGATCCTTTTCAAAAACGGCAGGGCCCACATCGCCCCGCAAACCGGCACGCGCCTGGCCGGGTCGCTCGACCCGGCAAGGCCCGTAACCCGTCCAAGACCCTCAAATCGGCAAGGTATGTCGACCCGGCCGCAGCAGCTGGCACCAGACAACTCAACCCGGCGCAGCCATGGCTTCCCCAGCAAGCCAACCCACCCGTGGGGTCCGCGGCAACCCAGCCACGGGTCAGCTCCCATCCCATCCAGGCCGTACGATGGGCGGAGACCTCAATCACCGATGACCAAGACAACAGTGTTCCCGCCCATGCCTATGGTCAGCCGGAGCGTGGCAATAGTGCCCCTTACCTACCCACTGACTAGGGCTGGCATGGCAATAGTGTTCCCGCGCTCACCGCTGACGACAGCAAGCGGCAGCCTGACGGAGAACACCGTACGCGGTGCAACTCGGCCACGCCCTGACGATCGACAAGACGGCACAGTCCCCCTAGGCACAATAGTCCCGCACCTAGTGGAACTCGGCGAACCACAAGCCCACAAGCGGGACCCAGCCCGGTACTCCGGACACCGACAATACGGACCCACCAACTCGACATATTACCATTGTAACCCTGGGTGGGTCGATCTATAAAACCCCCCAGGAGCCCACGCCCACGAGAGGGCAGAACATGCAATACGAGATAGACACGAAACACCTGTAAGAGAAACACAGGCAAGCATAGGACTAGCCACCATGCAGTAACACCGGGGAGAAGGAGCAGCCCAAGCCTTGGCCAGCCTCCTTCCTCCTCCATACAGCTCCAGGAGCAACATTGTACTATCGATCATCCAACCAAACTCGGCAGGACTAGGGGTGTTATCTCTCCGGAGAGCCCCGAACCTGGGTATGTCCGGCGTCCCGTGCCCGCGCATATCAACCTCGCCTCTGGAGCCCACCAGCGCCCTCGAGCCTCCTCCTCTCTTTAGCCATCCCTTGGCATCTGCCGTGCGCCCACCATGACATATAGGCAAAGGAACTAGGTCAGGGGAGCTACGAGAGGCCCACGAGGGTGGGGGCGCGCCTACCCCCTGGGCGCGACCTCCTGCCTCGTGGCCGCCTTGTTGTGTCTCCGACTTCATCTCCAAGCCTTCTGGTTTGCTTTTGGTCCAAGAAAGATCATCGTGAAGGTTTTTGGACTCCGTTTGGTATTCCTTTTCTGCAAAACTCTAAAATAGGCAAAAAAAATAGAAACTGGCACTGGGCCCTTGGTTAACAGGTTAGTCCCAAAAATAATATAAAAGATCATATTAAAGCCCATTAAACATCCAAAATAGATAATATAATAGCATGGAACAATAAACAATTATAGATACGTTGGAGACGTATCAAGCATCCCCAAGCTTAATTCCTGCTCGTCCTCGAGTAGGTAAATGATAAAAAATAGAATTTTTTATGTGGAATGCTACCTAACATATTTATTCATGTAATTTTCTTTATTGTGGCATGAATGTTCAGATCCGAAAGATTCAAGACAAAAGTTTAATATTGACATAAAAACAATAATACTTCAAGCATACTAACAAAGCAATCATGTCTTCTCAAAATAACATGGACAAAGAAAGCTATCCCTACAAAATCATATAGTCTGGCTATGCTCTATCTTCATCACACAAAATATTTAATTTTGCACAACCCCAATGACAAGCCAAGCAATTGTTTCATACTTTTGATGTTCTCAAACTTTTTCAGTCTTCACGCAATACATGAGCGTGAGCCATGGACATATCACTATAGGTGGAATAGAAGTGTGGTTGTGGAGAAGACAAAAAGGAGAAGATAGTCTCACATCAACTAGGCGTATCAACGGGCTATGGGGATGCCCATCAATAGATATCAATGTGAGTGAGTACGGATTGCCGTGCAACAGATGCACTAGAGCTATAAGTGTATGAAAGCTCAAAAAGAAACTAAGTGGGTGTGCATCCAACTTGCTTGCTCACGAAGACCTAGGGCACTTTGAGGAAGCCCATCATTGGAATATACAAGCGAAGTTCTATAATGAAAAATTCCCACTAGTATATGAAAGTGACAACATAGGAGACTCTCTATCATGAAGATCATGGTGCTACTTTGAAGCACAAGTGTGGAAAAAGGATAGTATTATTGCCCCTTCTCTCTTTTTCTCTTATTTTTTTATTTGGGCCTTCTCTTTTTTATGGCCTCTTTATTTCGTTCGGAGTCTCATCCCGACTTGTGGGGGAATCATAGTCTCCATCATACTTTCCTCACATGGGACAATGCTCTAATAATGAAGATCATCACACTTTTATTTACTTCCAACTCAATACTTAGAACAAAATATGACTCTATGTGAATGCCTCCGGCGGTGTACCGGGATGTGCAATGATTCAAGAGTGACATGTATGAAAGAATTATGAATGGTGGCTTTGCCACAAATACGGTGTCAACTATATGATCATGCAAAGCAATATGACAATGATGGAGCGTGTCATAATAAACGGAACAGTGGAAAGTTGCATGGCAATATATCTCAGAATGACTATGGAAATGCCATAATAGGTAGGTATGGTGGATGTTTGAGCAATGTATATGGTGGGTGCATGGTGTCGGCGAAAGTTGCGCGACACAAGAGAGGCTAGCAATGGTGGAAGGGTGAGACTGCGTATAATCCAAGGACTCAACATTAGTCATAAAGAACTCACATACTTATTGCAAAAATCTATTAGTTACCGAAACAAAGTACTACGCGCATGCTCCTAGGGGGATAGATTGGTAGGAAAAGACCGTCGCTCGTCCCCGACCGCCACTCATAAGGAAGACAGTCAATAAATAAATCATGCTCCAACTTCATCACATAACGGTTCACCATACATGCATGCTACGGGAATCACAAACTTTAACACAAGTATCTCTCAAATTCACAACTACTCTACTGGCATGACTCTAATATCACCATCTTCATATCTCAAAACATTCATTAATAATCAAACTTCTCATAGTATTCAATGCACTTCATATGAAAGTTTTTATTATACCCATCTTGGATGCCCATCATATTAGGACTAATTTTATAACCAAAGCAAATTACCATGCTGTTCTCAAAGACTCACAAAATAATAAATGTGAAGCATGAAAGTTCAATAATTTCTATAAAATTAAACCACCATCGTGCTCTAAAAAGATATAAGTGAAGCACCAGAGCAATACTGTCTAGCTCAAAAGATATAAGTGAAGCACATAGAGTATTCTAATAAATTCCAATTCATGCCTGTCTCTCCCAAAAGGTGTGTACAACAAGTATTATTGTGGTAAACTAAAAAGCAAAGACTCAAATCATACAAGATGCTCCAAGCAAAACACATATCATGTGGTTAATAAAAATATAGCCTCAAGTAAAGTTACCGATAGACGAAGACGAAAGAGGGGATGCCTTCTGGGGCATCATCAAGCTTAGGCTTTTGGCTGTCCTTGAATTTTACCTTGAGGTTCCTTGGGCATTACAAAGCTTAGGCTCTTGCCACTACTTATTCCAAAGCCCGTCAAATCCTTACCCAAAACTTGAAAACTTCACAACACAAAACTTCAACAGAAAATCTCATTCGCTCCGTTAGTATAACAAAATAAATCACCACTTTAAGGTACTGTTATGAACTAATTATTTATTTATATTCGTGTTAAAACTACTGTATTCGAACTTCTCTATGGTTCATACCCCACGATACTACTCATAGATTCATCAAAATAAGCAAACCACACGCGAAAAATAGAATCTGTCAAAAACAGAACAGTCTGTAGTAATCTGTAACTTTCGAATGCTTATGTAACTACAAAAATTCTAAACTAAATTGGTGGACGTGAGGAATTTGTCTATTAACTGCAAAAATAATCAACCTAAAATCACTCTTCTACAAAAAATTACAGCTATTCTCGTCAGTGCAAAGTTTCTATTTTTTTATAGCAAGATCGCATTGGCTTCACACAAGTCTTCCCAAAGGTTATACTTGGCACAAACACTAATTAAAACTTAAAACCACATATAACCAGAGGCTATATAGATTATCTATTACTAAACAGGGGCAAAAATTAAAGAACAAAAATAAAATTGGGTTGCCTCCCAACAAGCGTTGTCGTTTGACGCCCCTAGCTAAGCATTAATAATTTTAATGATGCTCACATGAAAGACAAGGATTGAAGCACAAAGAGAGCATCATAAATCATGTGACAAACACATATAATTATAACATACTTCCTATGCATAGGCATTCTATAAGCAAACAAATTATCAAGGCAAGCAAAAACAAGCATATGCAAGGAAGAAGAAAGAGACGATAGCAATCTCAACATGAAGAGAGGTAATTTAGTAACATGAAAATTTCTGCAATCATATTTTCCTCTCTCATAATAATTACATGTAGGATCATAATAAAATTCAATAAAATAGCTATCATATAACATATTCTCAACACGATCCACATGCATGCGAAGTTGACACTCTTCCAAAATAGTGGGATTAACATTAACTAAAGTCATGACCTCTCCAAACCCACTTTTCTCAAAAATTTCATTAGATTGAACATTCTCCAAATATGTGGGATCTAAAGTTGACACTCTTCCAAACTGACTTCCAATAATATTGCAAATACTAATATCAATCTCATATTCATCATGGGGCTTAAATAAATTTTCAAGATCATAAAAAGAATCACCCTAATCATGATCATTACAACAAATAGTAGACATAGAAAAACTAGCATCCCCAAGCTTAGGGTTTTGCATATCACTAGCACAATTTAAATTATAGAATTTATAATAACATCATTGCAATCATGCTTTTCATCAAAGGAACTATCAAGTATGGGTGCAGTAGCAACAATCTCATGTTTAACATAAGGGACTATAGCAAATTCATCTCCATAAATATTGGCATCATGGCCACAAGAATAGCATGCATCATGTTCATCAAGGGATATTTCAATCAAATCATTGGAATCATAATTATCTATAGATTCATGCATATCATTATTGCCTTCCAAAGCAACGGTCATTCTCTCAATAAATTCTTTGACATAGACATTATGAGCATAGTTTTCATAGCAATATTTAAGTATGTCAAAATTTTCAGATTTGTAGAGAGTAATATCATACTTTTCAATCAAAGAAGCAACTTCATAAGCACCCTTAAAAGCAACAAATTCTTCAATTTGTTTGATATCATAGTAGCTATAAACACCCTTTGCATAAGAAGATAAGATTTCATTATCATTAAATTCACATAGGTAGGGAATGTGTTTTTAGGGTTCTTAGAGCAACAAGTAAAATCATAAATTTCACAAAGATTCCAGCCATAACACAACATGCTATTTATTTGATTCCATAAGAGTCTCCCTTTTTCAGATAAAGGGTGATGCACAAAATGAGCATGTTCATCTAAAGATTTTCCCTCAACTAAACTAGTTGGGGGTTTTAGCACGAGCACAAATAGATCAAAGATGATCCAAGTAGAACACTTTAAGTGGATCCATATCAATAGACTTTTAGTAAGCAAATATGCAAGCAAATAGAAGGCACATGGAAACACAAACAAAAAGACATATAGGAAGAAGGCGAAGAAACGGCAAAGGTTTTTGAAAATCGTTTTAGAAGTGGGGAGAGGAAAACGAGAGGCTAATGGAGAATAATGTAATGCAAGGGAGAAGAGTTTATGATGGGTATTTTATATGGCTTGACTTGATGTAGATCTCCCCGGCAACGGCACCAGAAATCCTTCTTGCTATCTCTTGAGCTTGCGTTGGTTTTCCCTTGAAGAGGAAAGGGTGATGCAATAAAGTAGCGTAAGTATTTCCCTCAGTTTTGAGAACCAAGGTATCAATCCGGTAGGAGACGCCGCACAAGTCACTGAATACCTACACAAACAATCAAGAACTTGCAATCAACGCGATAAAGGGGTTGTCAATCCCTTCACGGTCACTTGCAAAAGTGAGATCTGATAGAGATAGTAAAGTAAATATTTTTGGTATTTTTGGTTTATAGATTGGAAAATAAAGATTGCAAAATAGTAGATCAGAAACTAGCAAGATGTAAACGAGATTGAATAATATGGAAAAGAGACCTGGGGGCCATAGGTTTCACTAGTGGCTTCTCTCAAGATAGCATATATTACGGTGGGTGAACAAATTACTAACGAGCAATTGATAGAAAAGCGCATAATTATGATGACATCTAAGGCAATGATCATGAACACATGCATCACGTCCGTGTCAAGTAGACCGACTTCTGCCTGCATCTATTACTACTACTCCACACATCGATCGCTATCCAGCATGCATCTAGAGTTCTTAGTTCATAAAGAACGGAGTAACACATTAAGCGAGATGACATGATGTAGCGGAATTAACTCAAGCAATATGATGAAAACCCCATCTTGTTATCCTCGATGGCAACAATAAAATACGTGCTTTGCTGCCCCTATTGCCTCTGGGAAAGGACACCATGAGATTGAACCCAAAGCTAAGCACTTCTCCAATTGCAAGAAATATCAATCTAGTAGGCCAAACTAAACTGATAATTTGAAGAGACTTGCAAAGATATCAAATCATGCATATAAGAATTCAAAGAAGAACCAAATAATATTCATGGATAATCTTGATCAAAAATCCATAATTCATCGGATCTCGACAAAAATACCACAAAAGAATATTACATCGAATAGATCTCAAAGAACATCGAGGAGAACATGGTATTGAGAATCAAAGAGAGTTGCCGGAAAGGCCCCTAGATGGGATCTCACGGGTACAGAAGGTTGCGGCGGTGGAAAAGTGGTTTCGTGGCTCCCCCTAATGTTTTTAGGGTGTAGGAGTATATATAGGCGAATGAACTAGGTCAGGGGAGCTACAAGGGGCCCATGAGGGTGGGGGCGCGCCTACCCCCCTAGGCGCACCCTCCTACCTCGTGGCCACCTCGTTGTGTCCCCGACTTCATCTCCAAGTCTATTGGTTTGCTTTCGGTCCAAGAAAGATCATCGCGAAGGTCTCATTCCATTTGGACTCCATTTGGTATTCCTTTTTTGCAAAACTCTAAAATAGGCCAAAAAAACAGAAACTGGCACTGGCCCCTTGGTTAATAGGTTAGTCCAAAAAATAATATAAAAGAGCATATTAAAGCCCATTAAGCATCCAAAACAGATAATATAATAGCATGGAACAATCAAAAATTATAGATACGTTTGAGACATATCATACGGCACCTGTAACATTCCAAATTTTCAATTTGAAATGTTATACATTAGATCATCCATGCATATCATATTTTATTGCATTTTGGCTTGATCCTAGAAATTCTACGCAACTCAAGGACCCACGGAGAGAGTTGGGGATTTCGTTATTTTCATATTTGAGTTTTCTCAAATTTTGAAAAGAGGATCGTTTGATTATAATTATTTTATCTTCATATATTTCTTTTATAAAAATAAAAGAGAGGGAATAAAATGACTTTCTGAAAATAAAGAAATATTGGAGATTTAATAATAAAATCAAATAAGATTTTATTTCGGAGTTTTATCGCTATTTTATTTGAATTAGAAAAAATGAGCGTTTTTCAAAATTGCATTTTAGGCCCAAATAAATGTTCACCTTGTTCGCATATTTTTAGAGGATGGGGAAAATTTATTTTGGATATTTTGGAGTCCGTTTAGTATTTCTTTTCTTTCTTTTTCTGCACGTCGGAATTTTTTTAAAAAGTCAAACCGACTTCGGGCCGTATTCGGCCAGGACTCCGCCTGGCCGGCCCTTTATATAGCGCGCCCACGAGCCGCCCCAGCCCAGCCCACCCCGCCGCCTAAACCCTAGCCGCCGCCAGCCGCCGCTGTCGCCGCCGCCAGCCGACGCCTCGCCCCGCCACCGCCGCCGACCGCCGTTGACCCGCTGCCGCCGCCGTTGACCGCGAGCCGCCACTGCCGCCACAGTTTTCAAGAGAAAACCGTTGGTTTTTTAGGAACCCCAGTTTATTTTTTTATCTATCGGTTTTATTTTTTCCCCGGTTTAGTTTAATTAGCGAACGCCCGTATGTTTGTTCGTTATTACCGTTTAGCCGCAGACAGTGAACGTTCGTTCCTTAGCCTGTTCGTCAGTTTTCTTTTTCCAGGGATTTTCCGCGATTATTTTTTATCGTGATTTCTGCCCTGATTTTCATTTTAGTTTATCTTTTCGCTCGTTTATCAGAATCAGGCGATTCAAGCGCCTAGAGTTTCGTCTCGAAGCCCTCTTTCTGTTTAACCAACTTAAACAAGTTTTTGCTACAGTAAAATTTGACTTAGATCTAGATTAGTAGACGAAGCTTGTTTCTTTCGCCGTTTAAGTTTCGTCGCTTCGTTTGATTTGATTCTTTTTGCAAACCGGAGTTCTTAAGTTGAACTTTCTGGTTAGACCTCTTATTTGAGTTTTACCCATGCAGTAGATGAGTGCTTATTGTATTCTTGTTTGTTTGCCATAGAGTACCCAGAGTGCGCAGCGTGCTACTATGAGTCTCTAGGTTTCATGGATCATCAGCAAGGCAAGTAACACTTTGATCATACTTTTTACTACCCAGTTTTATTGCATTAGATCAATCCTCAAACAATTGCATGGTTAGGATCTGATTAGTATGTGGGTTTTGGGAAGTAGATGAGGTAGTACCTATTGTCCTGTTATTACCAATCCTTTGGGAGTTACTTCTACGTTTGCTTATATTGCTATGCTATGCTTGTAGACGTGGATTGGGTGAGTGTATCCATGACAGATGTGAGTATTGTTAATTAATGGTTGAACTTAAGGTGGCAACTTTAATACACATCTGGGTGGATTGAGGCACCTGGGGAACCCACTGTTGCCTGTATTTTTGGAAATCCCGGGGTACCGTGTGATTCTCCTATGGACTGCCACCCAGGCTCAAAGGGATCATGAGATTTTTCATGCTAGAAACTTCCGTGTGCAGCCCGAAGCTACTATGGGCTCTAGCATAGTTGATTAAGTCATGTGAACTCTTACAGTGGTAGACTAGCCGATGTAGGGGATGTAGGTGGTACTGTCTACCCATCGTAAGGTGTTAACACTTCTGAAAGACTATGTCTCGGTCATCTGTTTCTCAAACAACATGTAGTGCGAGAATCCAACGGAGGAGATCGAGTCTTGCGGGGAAAAGTGCGCAAACCTCTGCAGAGTGTACAAACTAATCATGGTTAGTGTGTCCCCGGTTATGGATGTCTTGATTATCTAGTACTTGGATTATCATGTGAATCTCATCATGTTACTTAATTTAAATTTTGATTGGGTTTAATGATGATGCTTAATTGGGATTGAGTTGGGTGAACCTTCTCAATGTTTAACAACCACCATGATAGTTAAACAAAAAATGTATTCCCTTGTTGTAGGAAATAATTTGGCTTTATGCAAAACTGTAACCATAGAGCTTTCCACCAGCCGTATATGCATGTAGTGATAGCATTATTCTATTAATTACTCTCTATGTGTTACATTGCCAGCATATTCCATGTGCCGACCTGTTTTCGGGCTGCAACGTTCATGTTGTAGACTTTTCATATGACGAGTAAGGTGCCTTAGGTCGTGATCTTTCACTCAGTGATGCCGTTGGAGTTGATGGACTCGCTTTATCTTCCAAGCCTTCCGCTGTTATCGTATTTAGATGGCCTTAAGCCATATTTATTGTAATTAGTTCTCTTTTGAGACATTCCATGTAATAAGTGTGTGATTGCTACTCTGTTATAAATCCTTCAAGTATTGTGTGTGTCAGCATTACTGATCCAGTGATGACACTGATGCACAGAGATCAGACTATTTGAGGTCTGGTCACTACAAGATGGTATCAGAGCACACACTAAATGTAGGACACGACCACTAAGCTAAAGCCCTAGATCACTACTCTCTTCTCATTTCTAACTCCTCTCCTTTTTCTACTCTTTAGGATGGCGGATGCAAGGAACAAGTTCATGCAACCGGATGAAGATACACCCTTCGGACACCACTTGAAGGAAGCACTAGATACCTGAACATCAGAGTACCAAGCTTCACCGGGACCTACATCGCCACTTTGCTAGAAAAGGAGCGTTGGATGATACAAGTTCAAGTTCCAGGAAGGACGTTCATGCCAGTCACTGAGCCCATAGAGTTTTCCTTTGATGCACCAACCTGGAGTCTATGAAAGAGCATGGCAGCCCACATCACCATGGGATGCATTAGAGAAGTGTTCTGATAACCCACAAGTATAGGGGATCGCAACAGTATTCGAGGGTAGAGTATTCAACCCAAATTTGTTGATTCGACACAAGGGGAGCCAAAGAATATTCTCAAGTATTAGCAGTTCAGTTGTCAATTCAACCGCACCTGGAAACTTAGTATCTGCAGCAAGGTGTTTAGCAGAAAAGTAATATGATAGTGGTGGTAATGGTAACAAAAGTAAAGATAGCAAAAGTAATGTTTTTGGTATTTTGTAGTGATTGTAACAGTAACAACGAAAAAGTAAATGAGCGAGAACCAGTATATGGAAAACTCGTAGGCACCGGATCAATGATGGACAATTATGCCGGATGTGGTTCATCATGTAACAGTCATAACATAGGGCGACACAGAACTAGCTCTAGTTCATCAATGTAATGTAGGCATGTATTCCGAATATAGTCATACGAGCTTATGGAAAATAACTTAAATGACATCTTTTGTCCTACCCTCCCGTTGCAGCGGGGTCCTATTGGAAACTAAGGGATATTAAGGCCTCCTTTTAATAGAGAATCGAAACAAAGCATTAGCACATAGTGAATACATGAACTCCTCAAACTATGGTCATCACCGGGAGTGGTTCCGATTATTGTCACTTCGGGGTTGCCGGATCATAACACATAGTAGGTGACTATAGACTTGCAAGATATGATCAAGAACTCACATATATTCATGAAAACATAATAGGTTCAGATCTGAAATCATGGCACTCGGGCCCTAGTGACAAGCATTAAGCATAGCAAAGTCATAGCAACATCAATCTCAGAACATAGTGGATACTAGGGATCAAACCCTAACAAAACTAACTTGATTACATGATAAATCTCATCCAACCCATCACCGTCCAGCAAGCCTACGATGGAATTACTCACGCACGGCGGTGAGCATCATGAAATTGGTGATGGAGGATGGTTGATGATGACGAAGGCGACGAATCCCCCTCTTCGGAGCCCTGAACGGACTCCAGATCAACCCTCCCGAGAGAGATTAGGGCTTGGCGGCAGCTCCGTATCGTAAAACGCGATGATTTCTTCTCTCTGGTTTTTTTTCTCCCCGAAAGCCAATATATGGAGTTGGAGTTGGCATCGGAGGGCCACCGGGGGGCCCACGAGGTAGGGGGGCGCGCCCAGGGGGGCGTCCCCCACCCTCGTGGATAGGGTGTGGGCCCCCTGGTCTTCATCTTTTGCGAGGATTTTTTATTAATTATCCTAAGATATTCCGTGGAGTTTCAGGTCGTTCCGAGAACTTTTATTTTCTGCACAAAAACAACACCATGGCAATTCTGCTGAAAACAACGTCAGTCCGGGTTAGTTCCATTCAAATCATACAAGTTAGAGTCCAAAACAAGGGCAAAAGTGTTTGGAAAAGTAGATACGACGGAGACGTATCAACTCCCCCAAGCTTAAACCCTTGCTTGTCCTCAAGCAATTCAGTTGACAAACTGAAAGAGAAAGAAAAACTTTTACAAACTTTGTTTGCTCTTGTTGGTGTAAACATGAAAAGCCAGCATTCAAGTTTCAGCAAATATTATGAACTAACCATACTAACAATAACACAAAGGTCTCACAATTACTCATATCAATAGCATAATCATCTAGCGAGCTATAATAACAAAACTCGGATGACAACACTTTCTCAAAATAATCATAACATGATATAACAAAATGGTATCTCTCTAGCCCTTTCTGAGACCGCAAAACATAAATGCAGAGCACCTTCAAAGATCAAGGACTGACTAAACACTGCAATTCATGGTAAAAGAGATCCAGTCAGGTCATACCCGAAATAAACCAATAATAATGAATGCAAACGACAGTGCGCTCTCCAGCGGGTGCTTTTTAATAAGAAGGGTGATGACTTAACATAAAAGTAAATAGATAGGCCCTTCGCAGAGGGAAGTAGGGATTTGTAGAGGTGCCAGAGCTCAGTTTTAAAATAGAGATTGAATAACATTTTGAGCGGCATACTTTTGCTGTCAAGGCAACAACTATGAGATGACGATATCTTCCATGCTAAACAAATTATAGGCGGTTCCCAAACAGAATGGTAAAGTTTATACTCCCCTTCCTCCACAAGCATCAATCCATGGCTTGCTCGAAACAACGAGTGCCTCCAACATTCAACAGGTCCCAAGGGGAGTTTTGTTTGCAATTATTTTGATTTAGTTTGCATAAAGCATGGGACTGGGCATCCCAGTGACCAGCCATTTTTCTCGTGAATGAGGAGCGGAGTCCACTTCTCTTGAGAATAACCGCCTAACATGGAAGATAAGGGCAGCCCTAGTTGAAACATGAGCTTCTCAAGCATACAAAACAGAATTTCTTGAAGGTTTGGAGTTTGGCACATACAAATTTACTTGGAACGACAGGTAAATACCTCATATAGGAAGGTATAGTGGACTCATATGGAACAAATTTGGGGTTTTAAGGAGTTTGGATGCACAAGCAGTATTCCCGCTTAGTACAGGTGAAGGCTAGCAAAAGACTGGGAAGCGACCAACTGGGAGTGCGACAACAGTCGTAAGCATGCATTAAAATTAATTTACACCGAATACAAGCATGAGTAGGATATAATCCACCATGAAAATAAATATCATGAAGGCCATGTTGATTTGATTCATCTACATGCATGAACATGTGCCAAGTCTAGTCACTCAATTCATTTAAAGGAGGATACCATCCCATCATACCACATCATAATCATTCTAATAGCATGTTGGCACGCAAGGTAAACCATTATAACTCACAGCTAATCAAGCATGGCACAAGCAACTATAATATCTAAATGT
The DNA here is from genome assembly GCF_002162155.2 of Triticum dicoccoides. Lineage (NCBI taxonomy): Eukaryota > Viridiplantae > Streptophyta > Magnoliopsida > Poales > Poaceae > Triticum > Triticum dicoccoides. The sequence goes on along the minus strand of NC_041387.1, from coordinate 564,656,994 downwards.
CATTGCAAATATGCTTACTTCATAATAGCTAACCCAGGAACGATGAATCATCATATTTATAAAAACAAGAGAGGTCGAGTTCATACCATCTTTTCTCATCCCAATAAGTTCATCATATATCATCATTATTGCCTTTCAGTTGCACGACCGAACGATGTGAATAATAATAAGAGTGCACGTGCATTGGACTAAGCTGGAATCTGCAAGCATTCAATAACCAGGAGAAGACAAGTAATATGGGCTCTAAGTTAAATAATCAATCATGCACATAAGAGCCACTTCAACAATTTAATCATGGTCTTCTCCTACTAAACTCCAAAGAAAAGAAAAGGAAAACTATTTACACGGGAAAGCTCCCAACAACAAAAGAAAAACGGGAAATATTTTTGGGTTTTCCTTTTTAATTAATACATCAAAGAAATAAACTACTACTATTTTTTTGTTTTTCCTAAGGTTTATTAAACACACAAGAAGAAAGCAGGAAAAAGGAAATAAACTAGCATGGATATTACAGTGAAAGAGTATGAACACCGACATCTAGCAATGAGTGTATGTGAACATGAGTGTAATGTCGGTGGGAAATACGTACTCCCCCAAGCTTAGGTTTTTAGCCTAAGTTGGTCTATTGCCAAGGATGGCCTGGCCGATACCCGTAAGTGAAGCTGGGGTCATACTGTGACGAAGAAGGCTCCGGCTGCCTTGGCTGGCAGCCTCCTCTAGATCCCAAGAATAAACCGATAGTCGTGGAGGCTCATCTTGTGGCTCCGGTTCCGAGGCGGGTGCAGGCTTTCGATAGGCTTGAATGGCCGCCCACGGAACGATGTGAGGGCCTGCAGATAAGTTAAACAAAGAGGGAGCATGCAAAGTAATAATCTCAGGGTGATGTTTATCAAAGTACTATTTATATTTGAGTTCCCCTACACGACTCTTAATAAGGAAATCATGCGCTAGCATACTCCTATAATCTAAATAAGCACGAGGCAGCGATGTTTCCTCTTCCTCCTCATGCCTAATAGGTATTTCAAAATGTTCAACTAGGTGTGAGGCATAAATACCTCCAAAGATGGGGCCTTTAGTACGGTTCAGACTTAACCGTCTAGCAACAATTCCACCCATACTAACAGAGTTATTGCGGTACAAACCATGGAACAAAATGATAACATCAGGAATACTAAGGTTTCCACAGTTTCCGCGACCTATCAGGCAACGACTAGCAAATAAGGCAAAGTAGCATAAAACAGGAAAATGTATGCTAGTGATTCTTGCATCAGAAACCTTCCTGGTTTCTCCCACCGTGATAGTGTTAATAAAAGCATCTACTTCATTACGGTGTGGTTCATCCAAGGTGCCCTCAAAAGGTATTTTTCAAACGTCGCAAAATTCAGCTAATGGCATTCTCTTAACAACGTCATATAAATGAAATTCTACCGATGGAGGTGAACTTTTAGGGAAAAAGTAGAAATTTTGCACAAAAGTATATGTGAGTAAGAGATACTGATGACGTTGGTCGCGGAGGAAGTCGGTGAGGCCAACATTCTCAATTAATAAATAGAAATCTTCATAAATCCCGGCTCTCCTCAAGAAGTCATCGGAAGGCCATTCACACGGTCGGACCTCCGCGGTGCGAGGCAAATTAAATTTGGGCTTTTGTTCTTCTTCCTTTTGTTTTTCCTTAGCGCTTCGGCTCGACGAGGCCCTCAAAAATCTCTTCATTAATTCTGAAACAATCTGATATTTTTAGTAACTTCAAATAAAAGTGAACCAACTTCAATAAAATTGATAGCAACAACTCCTACAAGTGCCTAGAGCCTATATTAAGCATTGGAACTACTTGAAACCATATAAATTTGACATGCAAGCTCAATAACATGGTCACCTATGCAGCACAAATTTGCAATGAATAAAGCACTACAACAAAAACTAATTGGACCAATGGAGGAGTCACATACCAAGGAACAATCTCCCCAAGCAGTTTTGCGAGAGGTGCTTTGAGCAAGGAGATCGAAAATCACAGCAACGGGGGCTGGAACTCGTGCTTGAGTTAGTTTTTCGTGTTTGTGTGAGACAGAGGAAGAAGATGGGTGCAGGAATAAGTGGAGGAGGGCCACCATGGGCCCACGAGGCAGGGGGCACGCCCAGGGGGGTAGGGCGCGCCCTCCACCCTCGTGGCCATAGTAAACTCTTAAATATTCTCGAAAAAATCATATTAAATTGGCATGGAATTCTGAGGACTTTTATTTTCGGGATATTTTCATATTGCATGGATAAGTCAGGAAACAGACAGAAAAATACTATTTTACTTTATTTCTACTAAATAACAGAAAATATAAAGAGGGTACAGAAGGTTGTGCTTCTAGTTTCATCCATCTCGCGATCATCAAAACGAATCCACTAACAAGGTTGATCAAGTCTTGGTAATGAGGTCATTTCGATTAACACGGAACCGGAGAAATTTTGAATAGCACGAAGTTACCTCAACGGGGATATGAAAATCCCCAACAATAAGTATATCATACTTTTTCTTGACAGTAGGGGGAGGAAATTCAAAACCTCCAAATATAATCGATGGAATTTTTCCAATAGAGTTGATACTGTGGACCTGAGCTTGTTTCCTCGGAAAGTGTAGCGTGTGCTCATTGCCATTAATGTGAAAAGTGAAATTGCCTTTGTTGCAATCAATAGCAGCCCCTGCAGTATTAAGGAAAGGTCTTCCAAGAATAATATACATACTATCATCCTCAGGAATATCAAGAATAACAAAGTCCATTAAAATAGTAACGTTTGCGACCACAACAGGCACATCCTCACAAACACCGACAGGTATAGCAGTTGATTTATCAGCCATTTGCAAAGATATTTTAGTAGGTGTCAACTTATTCAAGTCAAGTCTACGATATAAAGAGAGAGGCATAATACAAACACCGGCTCCAAGATCACACAAAGCGGTTTTAACATAATTTCTCTTAATGGAGCATGGTATAGTAGGTACTCCGGGATCTCCAAGTTTCTTTGGTACTTCACCCTTAAAAGTATAATTAGCAAGCATGGTGGAAATTTTAGCTTCAGGTATCTTTCTTTTATTAGTAATAATATCCTTCATATACTTAGAATAAGGATTTGTTTTGAGCACATCAGTTAATCGCATACGCAAAAAGATGGGTCTAATCATTTCAGCAAAGTGCTCAAAATCCTCATCATCCTTTTTCTTGGATGGTTTTGGGGGAAAAGGCTTGGGTTTTTTAACCCATGGTTCCCTTTCTTTACCATGTTTCCTAGAAACAAAGTCTCTTTTATCATAGCGTTGATTCCTTGATTGTGGGTTATCAAGATCAACAACAGGTTCAACTTCTACATCACTGTCATTACTAGGTTGAGTATCAACATGAACATTATCATTAACATTATCACTGGGTTCATGTTCATCACCTGATTGTGTTTCAGCATCAGAAATAGAAGTATCATTTGGATTCTCAGGTGGCTCAGCGATAGGTTCACTAGAAGTCTGCAAAGTCCTATCATTTTTCTTTTTCTTCTTTTTAGAAGAACTAGGTACATCAATATCATTTCTCTGAGAATATTGCTCAATTCTCTTAGGGTGGCCTTTAGGATACAAAGGTTCCTAAGTCATTCTACCGGTTCTAGTAGCCACTCTAACAACATAATCATTTTTCTTACTATTCATTTCATAAAGCGCTTCTTTTTGAGCTTTAAGTACTTGTTCTACTTGAGTGGTAACCACAGAAGCATGTTTGCTAACAAGTTTAAGTTCACCTCTAATATCAGCCATATAATCACTCAAGCGTTTAATCATATAGGCATCTTGTTTTAATTGTCTACCAAAATAAGCTTTAAAGTCATCTTGCTTAAACATAAAGTTATCAAACTCATCCAAGCACTGACTAGCAATTTTAGTAGGAGGGACTTCAGCTTTATCATACCTATAGAGAGAATTTACCTTTACTACCTGTGTCAGGGTATCGGGAGGTTCTTCAGTAAATAAGTAGTTGAGATCATATACTTCTTAAACAGGCGGTAAATTAAGACCGTGTATTTCTTCAATAGGAGGTAAATTTTTAACATCTTCAATTTTAATACCTTTCTCTTTCATAGATTTCTTTGCCTCTTGCATATCTTCAGGACTGAGAAATAGAACACCTCTCTTCTTCGAAGTTGGTTTAGGAATAGGCTCAATAATTGGCTCAGAAATTGGCTCGGGAGCTGGCTCGAGAGGTGCCCAATTATTTTCATTTGTCAACATATTGTTCAATAGAATTTCCGCTTCATCCGGTGTTCTTTCCCTGAAAAGAGAACCAGCACAACTATCCAGGTAATCTCTGGAAGCATCGGTTAGTCCATTATAAAAGATATCAAGTATTTCAAGTTTCTTAAGAGGATGATCAGGCAAAGCATTAAGTAACTTGAGAAGCCTCCCCCAAGCTTGTGGGAGACTCTCTTCTTCAATTTGCACAAAGTTATATATTTCCCTCAAGGCTGCTTGTTTCTTATGAGCAGGGAAATATTTAGCAGAGAAGTAATAAATCATATCCTGGGGACTTTGCACACAACCAGGATCAAGAGAATTAAACCATATCTTAGCATCGCCCTTTAATGAGAACGGAAATATTTTAAGTAAATAAAGATAGCGCGATCTCTCATTATTAGTAAACAGGGCAGCTATATCATTCAACTTAGTAAGATGTGCCACAACAGTTTCAGATTCATGACCATAGAAAGGATCGGATTCAACCAAAGTAATTATATCTGGATCAACAGAAAAATCATAATAATCCTTATCAGGAACACAAATAGGTGAAGTAGCAAAAGCAGGGTCAGGTCTCATTCTATCTCTAAGAGATTCTTTACTCCATTTAACTAGCAACCTCTTAAGTTCATATCTATCCTGGCAAGCAAAAATAGCGGCAGAAGATTCTGCATCAAAAAGATAACCTTCAGGAATAGGAGGCATATTTTCATCATCACTCTCGTCATTGTATTCAGGTGTAATAATTTATCTTTCTCTAGACCTAGCAATTTCCTCATCAAGAAATTCACCAAGGGGCACAGTAGTATCAAGCATAGAAGTGGTTTCAACACACGTATCATCCATAGCAGAAGTGGCATCATCAATAACATGCGACATATGGAATTCATAGCAGTAGCAAGTTTAGGTGTCGCAAGCTTACTTATAACAGAAGGAGAATCTAGTGTAGAGCTAGATGGTAGTTCCCTACCTCCCCTTGTAGTTGAGGGTAAAATCTTGGTCTTAGCGTCTTTCAAATTCTTCATAGTGTCTAGCAGATATAAATCCCAAGTGACTCAAAGAATAGAGCTATGCTCCCCGGCAACGGCGCCAGAAAAAGGTCTTGATAACCCACAAGTATAGGGGATCGCAACAGTTTTTGAGGGTAGAGTATTCAACCCAAATTTGTTGATTCGACACAAGGGGAGCCAAAGAATATTCTCAAGTATTAGCAGCTGAGTTGTCAATTCAACCGCACCTGGAAACTTAGTATCTATAGCAAGGTGTTTAGTAGCAAAGTAATATGATAGTGGTGGTAATGGTAACAAAAGTAAAGACAACAAAAGTAATGTTTTTGGTATTTTGTAGTGATTGTAACAGTAACAACGGAAAAGTAAATGAGTGAGAACCAGTATATGGAAAACTCGTAGGCACCGGATCAATGATGGATAATTATGCCGGATGTGGTTCATCATGTAACAGTCATAACATAGGGTGACACAGAACTAGCTCTAGTTCATCAATGTAATGTAGGCATGTATTCCGAATATAGTCATACGTGCTTATGGAAAAGAACTTGCATGACATCTTTTGTCCTACCCTCCCGTGGCAGCGGGGTCCTATTGGAGACTAAGGGATATTAAGGCCTCCTTTTAATAGAGAACCGGAACAAAGCATTATCACATAGTGAATACATGAACTCCTCAAACTATGGTCATCACCGGGAGTGGTTCTGATTATTGTCACTTCAGGGTTGCCGGATCATAACACATAGTAGGTGACTATAGACTTGCAAGATAGGATCAAGAACTCACATATATTCATGAAAACATAATAAGTTCAGATCTGAAATCATGGCACTCGGGCCCTAGTGACAAGCATTAAGCATAGCAAAGTCATAGCAACATCAATCTCAGAACATAGTGGATACTAGGGATCAAACCCTAACAAAACTAACTTGATTACATGATAAATCTCATCCAACCCATCACCGTCCAGCAAGCCTACGATGGAATTACTCATGCACGGCGGTGAGCATCATGAAATTGGTGATGGAGGATGGTTGATGATGACGACGGCGACGAATCCCCCTCTACGGAGCCCCGAACGGACTCCAGATCAACCCTCCCAAGAGAGATTAGGGCTTGGCGGCAGCTCCATATCGTAAAACGCGATGATTTCTTCTCTCTGGTTTTTTTCTCCTCAAAAGCCAATATATGGAGTTGGAGTTGGCGTCGGAGGGCCACCAGGGGGCCCACGAGGAAGGGGGGGCGCGCCCAGGGGGGGCACCCCCACCCTCGTGGACAGGGTGTGGTCCCCTGGTCTTCATCTTTTGCGAGGATATTTATTAATTATCCTAAGATATTCCATGGAGTTTCAGGTCGTTCCGAGAACTTTTATTTTCTGCACAAAAACAACACCATGGCAATTCTGCTGAAAACAGCGTCAGTCCGGGTTAGTTCCATTCAAATCATACAAATTAGAGTCCAAAACAAGGACAAAAGTGTTTGGAAAACTAGATACGACGGAAACGTATCATGTACCACAAGGATCTCAAGGATACTATCTACCAGATTTGTGGGCGTCGAGATGAGCAATGGGAGATGATCAGCACCTGAAATGATAGATCTATTGCAGCTTTCATCCAGGAGTTAAACTAGCACATTCGTCGCCAGGAGAACCAGATATGCGCAGGCATGATAGATCTGAAGAAGGCAATGACCAAGATTACTGAGCTGGAAGAAGAACTCAAGTCTACACGCGATGGATATGAGGAGGAAATGACGACACTTGTGGAGAAGAATGATGACCTGAAGACGAAGCTAAAAGTATTCATGGGATACCCCGCGCCAAGAGTACTAAATCATCATCGACGACACCGACTCGGACCCCGACGATAACGATGATGACTTTGTTGATGAAGCTGGAGCAGATATCATGGAGTCTTCGACCGTTCAATTTTTCTAGTCGACCACCATAACAGTAGTAGTATTCTCCCATGTATATAGTATAGTCCGAGCACTTTTGTAACGATAGTTAGACCGTTGTATGCCCTTGTTTGAATTCATTGAAGTGATATATTTGTGTTTGTCTCATGTGCATATGGGTAGTGTTTATCTCTCTAGACCTCATTCTATTCTACTTTCTCATCTTTTCTAAACCCTCAGATGCCTCCGAGACGTGACAATGGATTTGCTTTCCCACCGGAGCTCACTCAGTTGATCCAGCAGCAGAATGCCTTAATGCAGATACTAGTTCAGAATTAGAATCAGGGGAACAACAACAACAACAACCCACCACTACTACCACCTGTTGATCACTTAGCCCATTTCTTGAGGCTCAATCTACCGGTGTTCTCTAGTAGCACCGAGCCGATAGTTGCAGATGATTGGCTCCGCAAGATTGGAAGGGAGTTGACCACTGCAGGATGCATTGATGCAGAGAGAGTGCGTTTTGCCGCACATCACCTTGATGGACCCGCAGCATCATGGTGGGAGAATTTCACAGCCACTTACCCCATCGACACTGTCACATGGGACCAGTTTCAGCAAGCTTTCCGTACTGCCCATGTTTCAGCAGGAGCTATGGCCATCAAGAAGTGTGAGTTTCTCAACTTGCACCAAGGAGGTCGTATAGTTGGCCAGTATGTGGATGATTTTAGTAAGCTACCACGTTATGCCCCAGATGACGTTGCTACAGATGCAGCTAAGCAGGAGAAGTTTCTGGAAGGACTGAATGATGAGCTGAGCATGCAGTTGATGGTGGCAACCTTCAACAACTACCAGGAGTTGGTAGATAGAGCTCTTATGATTGAAGGGAAGCAACAGCAGATTGACAGCCACAAGAGGAAGTATGGACAAGGGAAGTACAATTCTGGAGCTCAGCAGAAGCCTCGTTTTACCCCGAACTCGGGAGGACCTTTTCAGCATACCCATGGAGGCCATAATCATAATAGAGGGAGTTCGCACAACCATAGTGGCACCAAGAATGGCAATGGGAATGGAGGAAGCAGCAGTCAGAACCTTACCAACCCAGCAACCCCAGCCAAGAAGGATTTGAGCCACGTTACTTGCTACAAGTGCCAGAAGGCTAGACATTATGCTAATGAATGTCCTGAAGCTAAGAATGGAAATGGAAATGGAAGCTCTGGGAAGAAGCTGAACCCTTTCAACAAGGGACAGGTGAACCACATTAACGTGGAGGAGGTTGAAGCCCAGCCAGATGCAGTAATAGGTAAGTTTTTGGTTAAGTCGTTTACTGCAATCGTTCTTTTTGATACTGGTGCATCACATGCATACATATCGAGGGGGTTTGTGGATAAATATAAACTATCACCCCAAGAACTTAGGTCACCCATGTTAGTAACCTCGCCAGGAGCAGAGTATATGGCTAGTCTATGGTGTGATCGGTTACCATTAAGGATTGGTAACTACGTGTTTCCCTCAGACCTAATAGTATTGGAGTCACAAGGACTAGATGTGATATTAGGCATGGATTGGTTATCGAAGTATGGAGGGAACATTGAATGCGCCAGTAAGTCAATTTTTCTTACCACCCCAGAAGGAAGAAGGATCAAGTATGTATCCCGGCATGTGTCGAAGAGGACTCAAGTGAATTCCTTATTAGGAGTTGTACAGGAGGAAGTACCATTGGTGAAGGATTTCCCTAATGCATTTCCAGAAGAGTTGCCAGGCATGCCACCAGATAGAGACATTGAGTTTTTGATTGAGCTTTTGCCAGGCATAGGGCCAATAAATAAGAGACCATACAGGATGCCCGCAAAAGATTTGGAGGAAATTAAGAAGTAGATTAAGGAGTTACTGGATAAAGGCTATATTCGCCCAAGTTCGTCACCTTGGGGATCACCAGTGCTTCTAGTGGAGAAGAAGGATGGATCATTGAGGATGGTTGTTGATTATCAAGGAGTGAATGAAGTAACAATCAAGAACAAGTACCCACTGCCGACGATCAATGATTTATTTAACCAATTGCAAGGAGCTAAGGTATTTTCCAAGATCGATCTGCGATCAGGATACCACATGCTGAAGATTCGAGAGCAGTATATACCTAAGACAACTTTTACCACAAGGTACAGGCTATATGAGTATACTGTTATGTCATTTGGTCTTACTAATGCACCTGTCTATTTTATGAACATGATGAACAAGGTGTTTATGGAGTTTCTGGATAAGTTCGTCGTGGTGTTCATTGATGATATTTTGGTCTAATAGAAGAACGAAGAGGAGCATAAGGAGCATTTGCATTTGGTACCTGGAAAGCTCAGAGAACATCAGTTATATGCCAAGTTTCTGGAGTTTTCTTAGACTCGCAGGATACTACCGGAGGTTCATTGAGAATTTCTCGAAGATTGCAAAACCCATAACGGAGTTGTTGAAGAAGGACACCAAATTCAAATGGACTGAGGAATGTGAGGCCAGTTTCCAGGAGTTGAAGAAACGTTTGGTTACATCACCGGTGTTGACTCTGCCAGATCAGCGCAAGGATTATGAAGTATATTGCGATGCTTCTCATCGAGGACTTGGAGCAGTGCTTATGCAGGAAGGAAGAGTTGTATCGTATGCCTCACGACAACTTAAGCCTCATGAGTTGAATTATGCCACACATGATTTGGAGTTAGCAGCCGTAGTGCATGCGTTGAAGACATGGATACATTTTCTCATCGGAAACCATTGTGAGGTGTACACGGATCACAAAAGTTTGAAGTACATCTTCACAGAGAAGGAGTTGAATCTCAGGCAAAGGAGATGGTTGGAGCTCATTAAGGATTATGATATGAGATCGCTTTATCACCCAGGAAAGGCTAACGTAGTAGCTGATGCGTTGAGCCGCAAGAGTCATGTCAACACACTCATGACCGAAGAGTTACCCAAGGAGTTAGCCGAGGATCTTCGCGAGCTATGTTTGGAGATAGTTCTAAGAGGCTATGTAGCAGCTTTAGAGATTCAGTCTACGTTGATGGATAAGATCAGAGAAGCTCATAAGACCGACAAGGAGATTGCCGGGATAAAGGAGAAGATGAGCAAAGGAAAAGCTAAGGGATTTCGTGAGGATGAGCATGATAACTTATGGTTTGAGGACCACGTTTATGTGCCTAATGACCCAGAGATCAGGAAGTTGATTCTGCAAGAGGCCCATGATTCACCGTATTCGATTCACCCAGGAAATACCAAGAAGTATCTAGATTTGAAGGACAGTTTCTGGTGGACCGGAATGAAGAAGGATATTGCGGAGTATGTAGCAGTTTGTGATGTATGTCAGAGAGTAAAGGCAGAGCATCAGAAGCCAGTAGGATTACTACAACCATTGTCGATACCCGAATGGAAGTGGGATAAGCTAGGCATGGATTTTATCACGGGATTGCCCAGGAAACGTTCAGGCTATGACTCGATATGGGTTGTAGTTGATCGTTTGATGAAGGTAGCTTATTTCATCCCAGTGAAGACCACTTACACCAGTGCTAAGTTGGCCAAGATATACATGACCAGGATCGTATGTCTGCATGGAGTTCCGAGGACCATTGTATCAGATAGAGGAACCCAGTTTACCTCAAAGTTCTGGAATCAGTTGCACGAAACTTTGGGTACCAGGCTAGAGTCCAGTACAGCCTTTCATCCACAGACAGATGGACAGACCAAGAGAGTCAATCAGATTCTGGAGGACATGTTGAGAGCTTGTGCGCTAGATTATGGATCTAGTTGGGACGACAATTTGCCATATGCAGAGTTCTCTTACAAGAGCCGTTATCAATCAAGTTTGAAGATGGCCCCTTTCGAAGCTTTGTACGGAAGGAGGTGTAGGACACCGTTGTTATGGGACGAAGTTGGAGACCATCAGTTGTTTGGACCAGATTTTGAAGAGAAGCTTAAGCTGATTCGCGATAGACTCAAGGTAGCCCAGTCCAGGCAGAAGAGCTATGCGGATTCTAAAAATGAAGAGACAGTTTACGAAGTCAGAGACAAATTTTATCTTCGAGTGTCCCCACTTCGAGGAGTTAAGCCTTTCGGAGTTAAGGTAAAGTTAGCACCACATTTTGTAGGACCATACAAAGTATTGGAGCGTATGGGAGAAGTTGCTTACAAGTTGGAATTGCCCGAAGGATTGTCTGGAGTTCATGATGTGTTCCACGTTTCCTAGTTGAAGAAGTGCCATGCAGAGATGGCCGATATCCCTCTGAGAAATACAGTGCCACTGGAAACGATTCAGTTGGATAGCGATTTGACCTATGAAGAGAAACCAGTCAAGATTCTCGAGTTTGCCAGCAAAGTCACGCGCAGCAAGGCTATCAAGTTCTGCAAAGTTCAGTGGAGCCACCATACCGAGGATGAAGCCACCTGGGAGCGAGAGGAAGACCTACGGAAGGACCACCCTCCCATATTTTCTAGCCAACCCGAATCTCGAGGGCGAGATTCATCTTAAGGGGGGTAGGTTTGTAACATCCCAAATTTTCAATTTGGAATGTTATACATTAGATCATCCTTGCATATCATATTTTATAGCATTTTGCCTTGATCCTAGAAATTCTACGCAACTCAAGGACCCACGTAGAGAGTTGGGGATTTCGTTATTTTCATATTTGAGTTTCCTAAAATTTTGAAAAGAGGATCGTTTGATTTTAATTATTTTATCTTTGTATATTTCTTTTATAAAAGAGAGGGAATAAAATGACTTTCCCAAAATAAAGAAATATTGGAGATTTAACAATAAAATCAAATAAGATTTTATTTCAGACTTTTATTGCTATTTTATATGAATTAGGAAAAATGAGCGTTTTTAAAATTTGCATTTTAGGCCCAAATAAATGTTCACCTTGTCCGGCATATTTTTAGAGGACGGGGAAAATTTATTTTGGAATTTTTGGAGTATGTTTAGTATTTCTTTTCTTTCTTTTTCTGCATGTCAGAATTATTTTTAAAAAAAGTCAAACCAACTTCGGGCCGTATTCGGCCAGGACTCCGCCCGGCCGACCATTTATAAAGCGCGCCCCCGAGCCGCCCCAGCCCAGCCAACCCCGCCGCCCAAACCCTAGCC
>NC_041387.1:564562530-564644169 GCF_002162155.2 Triticum dicoccoides | reverse complement strand
CCGCCACCACCTCGCTGGAGCCGACCGCCGGAGGTAGTTGCCACCGCCGCTACGGTTTTCGAGAGAAAACTGTTGGTTTTGTTTAGGAACCCCAATTTATTTTTTATAGCTCGGTTTTGATTAATTAGCGAACGCCCGTTCATTCATTTGTTTAAACAAACGATCTTGACCGTTTAGCCGTAGATAGCGAACATTCGTTCGTTAGCCTGTTCGTTAGTTTTCTTTTTCCATGGATTTTCCACGATTATTTTCGATCGTGATTTCTACCCTGATTTTCGTTTTAGTTTATATTTTTGCTCGTTTATCAGAATCAGGCAATTCAAGCGCCTAGAGTTTCGTCTCGAATCCCTCTTTCTGTTTAACCAACTGAAACAAGTTTTTGCTACAGTAAAATTTGACTTAGGTCCAGATTAGTAGACGAAGCTTGTTTCTTTCGCCGTTTGAGTTTCGTTGCTTCATTTGATTTGATTCTTTTTGCAAACCGGAGTTCTTAAGTTGAACTTCCTGGTTAGACCTCTTATTTGAGTTTTACTCATGCATTAGATGAGTGCTTATTGTATGCTTGTCTGTTTGCGATAGAGTACCCGGAGTGCGCAGCGTGCTACTACGAGTCTCTAGGTTTCACGGATCATCAGCAAGGCAAGTAACACTTTGATCATACCTTTTTACTACCCAGTTTTATTGCATTAGATCAATCCTCAAACAATTGCATGGTTAGGATCTGATTAATATGTTGGTTTTGGGAAGTAGATGAGGTATTACCTATTGTCCTGTTATTACCAATCCTTTGGGAGTTACTTCTATGTTTGCTTATATTGCTATGCTATGCTTGTAGAGGTGGATTGGGTGAGTGTATCCATGACAGATGTGATTATTGTTAATTAATGGTTCAACTTAAGGTGGCAACTTTAATACACATCTGGGTGGATTGAGGCACCTGGGGAACCTAGTGTTGCCTGTATTTTTGCAAATCCAGGGGTACCGTGTGATTCTCCTATGGACTGCCACCCAGGCTCAAAGGAATCATGAGATTTTTCATGCTAGAAACTTATGTGTGCAGCCGCAAGCTACTATGGGCTCTAGCATAGTTGATTAAGTCATGTGAACTCTTACAGTGGTAGACTAGCCGATGTAGGGGATGTAGGTGGTACTGTCTACCCATCGTAAGGTGTTAACGCTTCTGAAAGACTATGTCTCGGTCATCCGTTTCTCAAACAACATGTAGTGCGAGAATCCAACGGAGGAGATCGAGTCTTGCAGGGAAAAGTGCGCAAACCTCTGCAGAGTGTACAAACTAATCATGGTTAGCTATGTCCCCGGTATGGACGTTTTGATTATCTAGTACTTGGATTATCATGTGAATCTCATCATGTTACTTAATATAAATTTTGATTGGGTTTAATGATGATGCTTAATTGGGAATTAGTTGGGTGAACCTTCTCAATGTTTAACAACCACCATGGTAGTTAAATAAAAAATGTATTCCTTTGTTGTAGGGAAAAATTAGCTTTATGCAAAACTATAACCATAGAGCTTTCCACCGGCCGTATATGCATGTAGTGATAGCATTATTCTGTTCATTACTCTATGTGTTACATTGCCAGTATATTCCATGTGCTTACCCTTTTTCGGGCTGCAATGTTCATGTTGCAGACTTTTCAGACGACGAGTAAGGTGCCTTAGGTCATGATCTTTCACTCAGTGATGCCGTTGGAGTTGATGGACTAGCTTTATCTTCCAAGCCTTCCGCTGTTATCGTATTTAGATGGCCTTAAGCCATATAAATTGTAATAAGTTCTCTTTTGAGACATTCGATGTAATAAGTGTGTGATTGCTACTCTGTTATAAATCCTTCAAGTATTGTGCGTGTCAGCATTACCGATCCAGGGATGACACTAATGCATAGAGATCAGACTGTTTGAGGTCTGGTCGCTACAGCACCTCCGAGTTGTACACACGTTCAGCTCGATGACGTTCCTCGAACTCTTGATCCAGCAAAGTGTCGAAGGAGATTTCTGTCAGCACAACGGTGTGGTGACGGTGCTGGTGAAGTGATCCGCGCAGGGTTACGCCTAAGCACTACGTGAATATGACCGGAGGCGTAAACTATGGAGGGGGCACCGCACACGGCTAGGAACAATTGATGTGTATTTTAGGCGCCCCCTCCCCACGTATATAAAGGAGGGAGGGGGAGGTGGCTGGCCCTAGGCGCGCCCAAGTAGGAGAAATCCTACTTGGGCTCCTAGTTGGATTCGGCCCTCCCTTTCCTTTTACCAGAGGGGGAAAGGGGGAAAGAGAGAGAGAGGGAGAAAGAAAGGGGGAGCTGCTTGGGTACATCCATTCCTTGGACAAGCCTCCCACTTATGATTAACCCCTCTCGCAAGCATCCACAACTACGAAAGAAGAATCAAGGTAAACCTAACCATAGCATGAAACTTAGGGATCCAAATCAGCCCCTTACGAAGCAACACATAAACTAGGGTTTAAGCTTCTGTCCCTCTAGCATCCTATCATCTACTTATTACTTCCCAATGCCTTCCCCTAGGCCCAGATCATTGTGAATTGTCATGTAGTCGACATTCACATAACACCACTAGAGGAGAGACAACATACATCTCATCAAAAAACAAACGAATACCAAATTCACATGATTACTTATAACAAGACTTCTCCCATGTCCTCAGGAACAAACATAACTACTCAAAAATCATATTTATGTTCATAATAAGAGGGGTATTGAATGGCATTAAGGATCTGAACATATGATCTTCCATCGAATAAACCAACTAGCATCAACTACAAGGAGTAATCAACACTACTAGCAACCCACATGTACCAATCTGAGGTTTTGAGATAAAGATCAGATACAAGAGATGAACTAGGGTTTGAGAGAAGAGGGTGCTGGTGAAGATGTTGATGGATATTGACTCCCTCTCGATGATACGATCGACGGTGATGCCCCTCCCGGAGGGATGTTTCCCCGGCAGAACAGCTCTGCCGGAGCCCTAGATTGGTCATGCCCAGGTTCCGCCTCGAGAAGGCGACGCTTTGTCCCGAAAGCTTCCTTCTGATTATTTTTTCAGGGCAAAAGACACCATATAGCATAAGATGGACGTCGAGGGCCTGCCAGGTGGCCCACGAGGCAGGGGGCGCACCCAGGGGGTAGGGCGCGCCCTCCACCCACATGGCTGGTGGGTGTCCCCCCTCTGGTGCTTTCTTCACCAAATATTTTAATATATTCCAAACTGACTTTCGTGGAGTTTCGGGACTTTTGGAGTTGTGCAGAATAGGTCTATAATATTTTCTCTTTTTCCAGCAAAGAATTCCAGCTACCGGCATTCTCCCTCTTCATGTAAACCTTAGAAAATAAGAGATAAAAGACATACGTATTGTGACATAATGTGTAATAGCAGCCCATAATGCAATAAATATCGATATAAAAGCATGATGCAAAATGGACGTATGAACTCCCCCAAGCTTAGACCTCGCTTGTCCTCAAGCGAAAGCTGATATCGAAAAATATGTCCACATGTTTAGAGATAGAGGTATTGATAAAATAAAATACGGACATGAGGGCATCATGATCATCTTTAGAACAACAACATATATTGTCATATGATTACTTGTGCTTAAGTACCAACCTAATCACAATGTAAAGTATGAATCAGAAACTTCATTGAAAGCTAACAAACTATGATCTGGGTCATTGAAGCAATTGCAATTTATCATAACATCGGAAAGAGTCAATATAGGAGCTTTTCAGCAAGTCCACATACTCAACTATCATTTAGTCTTTCATAATTGCTAACACTCACGCGATACTTATGGGTACAAAGTTTCAATCGGACACAGAGAAAAATAGGGGCTTATAGTTTTGCCTCCCAACCTTTTACCTCAAGGGTAATGTCAACAGTAATACTTTATGAACCTACATCAGGATCTTTCCAACACATAGTGTTTGCCAAAGGATAAAGTGTCAAAAGGAAAGGCGAAGATCACCACAATTCTTGTATATGGGTAGAAGGTAAAAATAAAAGATAGGCCCTTCGCAGAGGGAAGCAGAGGTTGTCATGCGCTTTTATGGTTGGATGCACAAAATCTTAATGCAAAAGAATGTCACTTTATATTGCCGCTTGTGATAGGGACCTTTATTATGCAGTTCGTCGCTTTTATTTCTTCCATATCACAAGCTCGTATAAAGCTTATTTTCTTCATACTAATAGATCATACATATTTAGAGAGCAATTTTTATTGCTTGCACCGAAGCCAACTTACTTTGCAGGATCTTACTCAATCCATAGATAGGTATGGTAGACCCTCATGGCAAAACTGGGTTTAGGGATGTTTAGAGGCACACGTAGTATCTCTACTCGGTGCAAAGAATTTTGCTAGCATGGGAAAGGCAAGCTCAACATGTTGGATGATCCATGACAATATAACTCATTCGGATATAAGAAAACATAACTCATTACGTTGTCTTCCTTATCGAACATCAACTTTTTAGCATGTCATATTTTAATGAGTGATTACCATCATCAAAGATGTCCAAGATAGTATATTTATATGTGAAAACCTCTCTTTCTTTATTACTTCCTATTAATTGCAATGATGACCAAAACTATGTTTGTCAACTCTCAACAACTTTTATTCATCATACTTTGTATATGTGAAGTCATTACTCTCCATAAGATCAATATGATCTTTTTGTTTCTTTTTATTCTTTCTTTTATTCCCTCAAGATCATAGCAAGACAGCAAAGCCCTCAACTCAAAACTAATCTTTAATATATATAGCTTCACGAACTCGATTACATAGACAGAGATCGAAACAAAACTCAAAGCTAGATCATACTAAAACTTTATTCTACTAGATCAAGATATAACCAAAAGGACCGAACTAAGAAAAATGGTAAAGATAGAAGTGTTATGGTTATACGATACTGGGGCACCTCCCCCAAGCTTGGCAGTTGCCAAGGGGAGTGCCCATACCCATGTATTTATGTCTCTTTCTTCGGAGGTGGTGATGTGATATTCTTGGCGATGATGCCCTTCAGGATATGATTCTCGTCCTCGAGCTTATTAAGTTGCTGCTTAAGATCCATTATTTCCTTATGGAGTTTACCCGCGACGATTAAAGCTCCATTCACCCATGGATGTTTCATAGCTGCGGGAGAAAAGGCAACACTCTTTTACATATTTTCATAAGAAAGAAATATAGCATTTGGAGGGATGACCAAATTTGGAATTGCTGAGCTATGAAGTTCCTCCATTATGAATCTGGCTTGGAGACGAGAGGTAACTTCTTGATCCTCCTCCATGGCATCTACCCTTTTCAAGTCAGCCTCCATCTCTTCCTCCGTTGATGGTTCAAAGGGATCAGCTCCGCTGTTGGCTCTTGGCCCCGGTGTCGGATGAGATACCCGACTGTCCCCAACTGACTCTTGAGAGGACATCTTGCTCTAAATCTGTGGCAGAAACAACTCAAAACAAAAACAGAGGGTTTCGTTGTTGTACGGTGGTGAAAACCTTCAGGAGATTATATAATGAATTTTCACCGACCAAAAGAAGTACCGTGCAAGAAAATGGAGTCCGGAGGGCACACGAGGTGGCCACGAGGCAGGGGGGCACGCCCAGGGGGTACGGTGCACCCTCCACCCTCGTGGATGGCTCGTGTCTCTTTTGGACTACTTTTAATTTTCCTATTTTTTTAAATATTCCAAAACAGAGGAAAATTTCTATTTGAACAGGTTTGGAGTCGGTTTACTTACCGTACCATATACCTATTCCTTTTCGGAGTCTTAAACATTCTGGAAAGTGTCCCTTATGTACTCCTCCGGGGTTACGGTGTCAATAACACTGGTTTCAACATTTGTGGGGTTACCTGAGATATAATGTTTGATTCTTTGACCGTTTACCACCTTCGGATTTGTGCCTTTGGTATTGTTGATTTTTATGGCACCAGAATGATAGACCTCCTCTATAATGTAAGGACCTTCCCATTTAGAGAGAAGTTTTCCTGCAAAAAATCTTAAACGAGAGTTGTATAGCAAAACATAATCACCTACATTAAACGCGTGCTTTTGTATCCTTTTGTCATGCCATCTTTGAACTTTTGTGGTGTTCTCATAGGCCTAGGTTCTCCATTCATCGAATGAACTAATGTCAAATAGCCTCTTCTCACTGGCAAGTTTGAAATCATCATTGAGCTCTTTAATAGCCCAATATGCCTTATGTTCTAGTTTGAGAAGTAAGTGACATGCTTTTCCATAAACCATTTTATACGGAGACGTACCCATAGGATTTTTATAAGCAGTTCTATAGGCTGATAATGCATCATCAAGTTTCTTGGACCAATTCTTTCTGGATCTATTAACAGTCTTTTGCAAAATCAATTTAATCTCTCCATTACTCAATTCTACTTGACCACTAGACTGAGGATGGTATGGAGATGCGATTCTATGATTAACATCATACTTAGCAAGCATTTTACGAAAAGCACCATGAATAAAATGTGAACCACCATTAGTCATTAAGTATCTAGGGACTCCAAACCTCAGAAAAATAACTTCTTTAAGCATCTTAATAGAGGTGTTATGATCAACACTACTAGTTGGAATAGCTTCTACCCACTTAGTAACGTAATCAACAACAACTAAAATATGTGTATACCCATTAGAGGAAGGAAAAGGTCCCATATAATCAAAGCCCCAAACATCAAATGGTTCAATAAGAAGTGAATAATTCATAGGCATTTCTTGATGTCTACTAATATTACCAATTCTTTGACATTCATCGCAAGACAAGACTGTAAGTGCATCTAGTGCCCCTTAGTGATTTTGGTGTATTGAAGACTTATAGGTTAAGGGACTAATATGTTTGTGAGTGTACATAGGCTCTATAAGTCAATGAGGAGTTTGATATTTAAAGTGAAAGTCGACCCCAAGAAATGAATGTCTTCAGCTAAAGACTTTGGTTCTCCTGAAGACTTTGAAAGTGAAGAAATTGGTGTGACCTTGAAGACTTCGATATTCATGCGAGGAATCTGGAGCATGAAGACTTTTGTTTTCGTAGTTTCATTTTCTTCTTCTTGAGTCATAGGAAACGCCGTACTGTTAAAGGGGGTCAAGTTAATACTAAGGAAACATATTTCCAAGTGATGCTCATCTCAAAATCCTACACCTACCCAATCCTTCGAGTGAAGCCATTGGAAATCTCACATCAGTTCAGTCAATTTCTTCAGTGACAGAGACGAAGATCTTCTGGTCTCTGAGGAATTTGTTCTGACTGAGGAGTTAGGAATTCGCCAGTGGGGATTGCCTACACAGTGAGGAACATGATAGCCCTGAGGAATTCGCACCTCAAAATATCCGACCATTGCTGAGCCGCGCGCTAGCGGTTCCAAAATATCTACCACCTAAGGGTCATATCATTGAAGGGCATTTATGTCTTATCATGTTGGGCTGCTCCCTAGGCTATAAATAGTTGCCCCCTACAACCACTAGCTGGTTGGCTGCTCTGAGAGAAACTGACACTTGTCAATTGAGAGCATCCCATCCTACGAGGACTTTGAGCGAAAATGCTCAAGTGAGGAAAAGCCAAATTCCAAACCCAAACCTACAAACCCCAAAGTGGTTCAGCATCACTGAAGAGATTGTTCCTGTGTGTAACCTACGCTTGTTACCTTTGAGGATTGTGTATCCTCCAGATGGTTAGGCGTCATGGTCTGAGCATCCAAGAGGAATTGTGGATTGCCGAGTGACCTAGTCTGTCAAGGTTTGGAAGTCACCTGTGAAGACTTACCACTACTGTTGGGCGAGATTTGCGTGATCTTAGCTCAAGGAGAATACAGTGAGGACTGTGTGTCCGGGACTGTGTGTCCTCGAGTTTAAATTCTCAGCCGCTCCAACCAGACGTACAACTGTCACAACAGTTGGAACTGGTCGAACAAATCATTGTCTTCACCAAGCCAACTAGTTCTATTTCCTCTACCCTTTCATTTCCTCATTTATATGTTGATGTACCTGATCATTACTGCTTGAAGACATTGACTGAAGAGTTTCTCTATTTCCTCAATCCTAATTCTTCAGTCTGTTTGTCTTCATCCTGCTTATCCTGTGTTTACGCTTTCTGTACTCAGTGCTTGTCTCTCATTTCATCATGATGACTATGCTGTTACTCTGTTTTGCTTATACCTAAGTACTTATTCCGCTGCAAGTAGTTCTTCACTTAGGAATTTCCTCACCTTGAAATTCCTCAGTGAAAATTTCTTAAAAATTGCCTGTTCACCCCCCCTCTAGTCGATGTAATGCACTTTCAATTGGTATCAGAGCAAGGTACTCCCTTGTTCTGTGTGATTTTGGTTTAACCGCCTGGAGTTTTAGTTATGTGGACTGCAGGTATGATCAAGGTCTCGGCTGGGTGTCCTACCTTTGATGGGATGGACTACCCCTACTGGAAGAATAAGATGCGTATGCATCTTGAGGCAATCGATAACAATCTCTAGTACATTGTGGAAAATGGTGTTCCCTCAGTCTCTCCATCTCTGAATGTTACCGATGTGAAGAGATTCAAGCAACTCGATTATCAAGCAAAGAATATCATATGTGGCCATCTGAGCAAAGACTAGTACGACAGAGTGAGTGTATTGGAAACTGCTAAGCTGATTTGGACAGGCTATCCAAGGTCATCGAAGTTGTTTCAACTCAACGTGACTACCGAGTTGATGTTCTTCGCAATCTCTTCAACCGCTTCAAAACACTCGACAACGAAAATGTTTAGCAAACCTTCGATCGCCTCACTGACATCTCAAATGAGCTTCAAGCACTTGGTGCCACTAATATCACCGATCATGAGGTGGTGAAGAAATTGCTGAGATCACTTGACACCTCATTTGATACCCTCACATTGATGATTCAAGAACGAGCTGATTACAAGTCACTTGATCCCGCTGATATCCTCGAGAGGCTAAATACTCATGAGTTCCAACTTGCTGAAAAGAGAGATCTCTATGGATCGAGCTACGAAAGATCACGTGCATTGAAGGCCAAGGTAGTATCTGAGTCCCAAGCTGAGGATTCTGGTAGCAACCTTGGTGATCCTGAAAAACTGAGCCAGGAGCTCGCAATGCTCGTGAGGAAATTCTAGAAGTTCTCTCGCCGTGGCCGTTTTGGAAAGTCTTCAAGAAATGATGATTCCTCATCCCGTGACTACAAGAAGAGAACTTGCCACAAATGCAAGAAACCTGGTCACTACATGTCTGATTCTCCTCTGTGGGAAAAGGAATCAAAGAAGAAGAAATTCAAAGATGATGACTCTGACGATTCAAAGAAGAAGAAGAAAACCTCAAAGTCTTCATCATCAAAATCCTCAAAGTCTTCATCTCACAAGAAGAGCAACTCCAAGAAATCCCAGGCATTCATTGGCAAGGACATGGACTCTGAAGCAGAATCTAAGGATAATGTGGAAGAGGAGGAATCTGAGGAATCTGACTCTGGTGTGGCTAGGCTGGCCCTCGCTACTACATACGTCAGCAAGTCCATCTTCAACGGTGAAGAAAATGACTTCTCCTACTCTGCTGACAAGAGAAACGATGACTATGCTCCCACCTATTGCTTCATGGCAAAAGGTGCCAAGGTACTCAAGCATTCCCCCTCTGACTCTAGTGAGGATGAATCTGATGACAATCTTGAGCCTAGGTATTAGAAACTTGCTAAAATTGCTATTAAACAATAGAAGGCCTTAGAAAAGACTCAAAATCAACTAGACAGAAGCGATGACCTGTTGGGTGAGGAATTGAATCGAACTAAGACTCTGACAGATAATCTTCAGAGACTTCAAACTCAGTTTGACAACCTTCAAAATCATCATAACACTCTCTTAACCGATCATGAGACGCTTTCTTATGAGTTTCTTCAGAGAAAGCAAGATCTTGAGACGTTAAAAGTGAGTTATGAAGATCTTCAGAAGGAAAATCATTCATTGCTTGCTCAACACATTAGTTCCGCTCAGGAAGAATTTGTTCCACCATGTCTTAAATGCATTGAGCGTTAATCTACTAATTCATCACCTGAATGTTCAAATGCTTCTATTGCCACAAATTCTTCAACCATTTCTGTGGTCACAAATTCCTCATCTGAGGATACCACATGTATCACTGACGATAATGCAGGGCTGAAGGAATTGTATGTAACAGGCATTTACAAAAGCCTCAAAGGGCATCAGACTCTTTGTGATGTGCTGAAAAACAAATCTTGAACAGGAACCCTAGGAAAGAGGGTATTTCCTTTGAGAGAAAACTCAATGCCGATGGAACCTACTGGAAACCTGAGCAGTACCCCAAAACATCATGGGTTGCTGTGAAAGGACCTCCTGTAGATCCATGCAATTTATCTGGCTTTACCTCTGATTCTTCATATTCCTCTGATGAGTCATTTGACTCGAACTATAAGCTGTTTAAGAATCAAAATGGTGAAGTATTTGCTCGATATGTTGGAACTAACTGCAGGAACGGTCCCCCTATGAAGAAAATCTGGGTTCCTAAAAGTTGCCTTGAAAATCTTCAGGTGAATGTCACCATGACACCACCCATGAAGAATAGGAACCCCAGATCAAATTCTTCATATGGACCAAACTCTTCATATGGATCCAAGTCCTCATATGGACCAAATTCTTCACGTGGATCAAATTCCTCACATGGATCAAAATCCTCATATGAACATCATCGTGTTAACACTTCTGTTTCGCAGGGAAAGTCTAAGGTCCATGAATATGTGCATTATTCTTCAAACCATTATGTTCATAAGTCCTCGAAGAATTTCTCTCCTTCTTCATATGCTTACCCTAACCACTCTTCTGTGAAACAAAGTGCACTGGCTTCTATGCCATCATTTTCTTATGGAGCTCGCAAAATGATTAACTCTTTGCCACCCCTCCAGATGTGGTTGGTGAAGAAAAAGAACTAATCTCTTACGCAGGGTCAGGTCTCCAGACGAACTTGATCGCCTGAAGAATTTGCTGGAGACCTGCATGTGCTTGAAAGGACGCAAGCTAAACAATGAAGAAATGAATCATTCATTTCTCACGTCCTCATATTGCTATATTTGTTACTATTGATGAAATTGATATCATATTCTTCACTGATGAAGTATATGGGTTCGTAAGTTGCACTAATTCATCTGCAGGATGAACAACCCAAAGCTACTGAGTGGGTCCTCAACAGTGGATGTACAAATCACATGACTGGTGATAGAAGCTTGCTGATGGACACTGATTTGTCACCATCTCATCTGAAGCATATCACCTACGCTGACAAAGGCAAAGGAAAGGTATTGGGTCTAGGTAAGGTTGCAATCTCAAAGGATAAACACATGGACAAAGTCATGCTTGTTGAGTCCTTAGGATTCAATCTTATGTCAGTCTCAATGCTTTGTGATCTTGATATGGTTGTTGTCTTCAGAAAATTTTGCTGCCTTGTGCTAATGGAATCTGACAACTCCAAAGTCTTCGAAGGCTTTAGGAAAGGAGACTTGTATATTGTTGATTTCTCTACAGGACCACAGCCTGCCACATGTCTACTCGCAAAAGCTTCAGAATGTTCGTTATGGCATCAACGACTTGGTCATGCTGGGATGAGGAACTTGCATACACTCGCGAAGAATAAGCACGTCATTGGCATCGAGGGTGTCAAATTCCTCAAAGATCATCTTTGTGGGGCTTGTGAGGCTGGAAAGATCACTAGAGCCAAGCATCCCGCAAAGACTATCATGACCACTTCTTGTCCCTTCGAATTACTTCATATGGATTTATTTTCCCTACTCATTATGCCATGTTCACTAGTTCTACATCATTATATGGCTTTGTCATAGTTGATGACTATTCTCGTTACACATGGGTGCATATCATCACTTACAAAAATGAAGTGCAGGAAGTCCTCAGACGATTTTCCTCAAGGGCTTCCACAAACTTCAGTGTGAAGATCAAGCATATGAGGAGTGATAATGGAACCGAGTTCAAGAACACTGGCCTCGATGAATATCTCGATATGCTTGGTATTACTCACGAATTATCTGCTCCTTATACTCCTCAGCAGAATGGCGTCGTGGAGCGCAAGAACAGGACTCTTGTTGAGATGGATCGCACTATGCTTGATGAATACAAGACAGCTGAGCGCTTCTGGCTTGAAGCAATTGATACTGCGTGCCACATCATCAATAGGGTATATCTTCACAAATTATTCAAAAAGACCTCATATGAACTCCTCACTGACAAGAAACCCAATGTAAGTTATTTCAAAGTCTTCAGTGCTGAATGCTGGATTAGAGATCCTCACCATCACTCTAAATTTGCACCGAAAGCACATGAGGGTTTTATGCTTGGTTACGGAAAGGACTCACACACCTACATAGTCTTCAACACCGTTCACCACAAGGTTTATGAAACTGTAGATGTGCGGTTTGATGAAACTAATGGCTCGCAAAGAGAGAACCTACCTCCTATGCTAGATGAAATGTCACCTGAGGAATTCATCAAGTTCAAAGCTACTGAGGATGTCATCCCTACCGAAGAAATTGCTGAGGAAATCATTCCTGATCGTGAACAAAATCATGTTGGTGCTGCTGAAGAAACTGGTCCTGAAGAAATTGTTGGGCCTAAGCAAAGTCGTCAACCCACACATCCTCGCATTGCAAATGAAGTGCAAGTTGAGAAGATCATTGATGACATTCATGCACTAGGTCCCCTCACGCGCTCAAAAGCATCACATTTATATAACTTTTGTGGGCATTTTGCATTTGTCTCTATCACAGAGCCCACTAAAGTAGATGAAGCATTCATGGAATGCGAGTGGATTCAAGCCATGCAAGATAAATTGCATCAATTCAAGCTCAACAATGTGTGGGAGCTTGTCAAGCGACCAGACCCACGCAAGCATAACATCATCGGTACCAAATGGATCTACCGCAACAAACAAGACGAAAATGGCCTCGTCGTGAGGAATAAGGCTTGTCTTGTAGCTCAAGGCTACACACAGGTTGAAGGAATTGATTTCGATAAAACTTTTGCACCTGTTGCTAGACTTTAGGCTATTCGCATATTGCTTGCTTATGCTAACCATCATAATATCATCTTACGACAAATGGATGTGAAAAGTGCATTCCTCAATGGTAAGCTTAAGGAAGAAGTTATGTTGCTCAACCACCAGGTTTTGAGGATCCAAAATTTCCAGATCACGTCTACAGACTCAACAAGGCCCTCTATGGCCTCAAGCAAGCACCTCGGGCGTGGTATGACACACTGAAGGAATTCCTCATGAAAAAAGGCTTCAAACCTGGTTCACTTGACCCAACTCTTTTCACCAAATCATATGATAATGAATTATTCGTGTGCCAAATATATGTTGATGATATTATCTTTGGTTGTACTAACCAACGTTACAGTGATGAATTTGCCTATATGATGAGTGAATAATATCAAATGTCTATGATGGGAGAATTGAAATTCTTCTTAGGTCTTCAGATTCGTCAACAATACAATGGCATATTCATATCTCAGGAGAAATACCTCAAGGATGTATTGAGGAAATTCGGCATGCAACACTGCAAAGGCGTCAAAACTCCTATGCCCAGAAATGGCCATCTATGCACTGATGAAAATGGTAAAGACTTTGATCAAAAGGTATACCGTTCCATGATTTGTTCTTTATTGTACCTATGTGCATCTAGGCCGGATATTATGCTTAGTGTTTGCATGTTTGCCCGATTTCAAGCTACACCGAAGGAATCACACCATAAGGCTGTGAAGCATATTCTTCGATATCTAGCTCACACACCAACACTTGGATTATGGTATCCCAAGGGCTCTTCCTTTGATCTCATTGGATATTCAGACTCTGACTATGCTGGCGATCGGGTGGACCACAAGTCAACGTCAGGCACATGTCATTTCCTCGGACGATCCTTGGTATGTTGGTCCTCAAAGAAGTAGAAGTGTGTATCACTCTCCACTGCAGAAGCTGAGTACATTGCTGCTGGATCTTGCTGTGCTCAACTACTATGGATGAAGCAAACACTCAAGGACTATGGCATCAACATGAAGAATGTGCCTCTCTACTGCGACAATGAGAGCGCTATCAAGATTGCTCATAACCCAGTTCAGCACTCGAAGACAAGGCACATCCAGATTCGTCATCATTTTCTTTGAGATCATGTGTTGAACGGTGACATCTCCATCGACCACGCAAGCACTGAAGACTAGCTGGCCGATATCTTCACTAAGCCCTTGGATGAGAAGAGATTTAGCAAGTTGCGGTGTGAGCTAAATATCCGAGAATCTTCGAATGTTCTTTGAAAAGGACACACATCCTAACACTTATGCTGACTTGATGACTTAGATGTGCAACACACGAAGTAACGTTTTTCTTCAATCAATGAAGACTAACCCTCTAAGTGTGAAGAAATTAATGAAGAAATTGATTCTCAGAACCCTACGAGAATTGTGCGCGGTGTCTGAAATCAGCTTTCTTATACGATGGGTTACGCCACCAACCAAAGTTGAAAATCTTCAATTTGAGTTTTTCTTCATTTTTGAAATTCCTCAGTTTTTCAAATTCTTCAACTTTGCATTGTCTTCACTCTTTCCGTCGTTGTTCTTCATTTGACTATATATATATGAGTTTATGTCCTCTACAGCATTCACTTATAGCTAATTCTTCAAGTTAACTTTTTCTGCTAAGTGAATGTGATCGGACCCTTCCCCCTCTATGCTAAACTCAACCCAATCTGTTCACAAATTCTTCGTGTGCGTTCTATTTGAAACTCGTTCAAATTCTTCACCGTTTCCTTGTCACCTGAAGAAATTGCGAATGAAACTTTAAAATATTCTTATCTGAAATTTTTGTCTTTTGCCACTCAAACCGTTACACATTCCATGGTATGCTTATTTATTCACCCACGATCTCACACGATCTCCACTTCACAGTACATGGGTGACACATGTCACGCGAATGAGAAGGGTCAAGGGCACGTTCGTCCAAATTATTCGGGCGAACAGTTATTCATATCCGCTATAAATAACCCCTCCTCTTCCTCATTTCACTTTTACTTTGCTCGACCTCACTCCCTCGCTTGAGCTTCTCAAACCCCAGCGCCGCCGCTAACTCCATCGTTGTCGGTGAGGAAGAGCTTCACTGCCTTGACCTCGTCGCCGTCGTACTCGTGCCAGCCGCGGAAATCTCCCCTCCGCCACCGCTGTAGATGTCTTCCTCAGCCAAGTTAGGGTGTGGAAGATCCGTGCTGACGAACTTCCAAATCTACACTTCTAGTTCATCGTGTTATTCATCAAGGGTAATTAAAAGTTACTTTTACCGCATTTATTCTACTGATGATTTTCATCAAATCCTCAAAAGGTGTTTATTCTTCGATCTCCACACTCTAAACACCTAGCACAAATCTTCAGTTCTTGATCAGTTTCTCTAAGTGGCGTTTTTCTTCATGATTCCTAAATTGTGTGAATCTCACGATCCGCACAACTCTGGAACCTAAGACAAAGAACGCTTAGTGAAATTCTTCAAGACACACCGGGTCAATTTCCTCAAACCTCATCAAATTTTACAAAACCTTCCGAGAATGAATATGACCTCTCCAAATTCTTCGCACCTATACTATGTTCACAGGTACTCATGTCAACTGCTGAATCACTAGGTTCTCATCAACTTAACTCATTTGCAGCATTCCTCGAACAAAAGTTGCATACTTCTTCAGAGAACTCAATTGTGCAAATTCCTCAGCTGAAGAAAATGACTGACGGTAAACATCCTTAGAAAGGAGGAAAGAAGCTTGAAGTAAATACTGCCTTTGAAATCCCTGCGGATATCTATGCAGGGTACTGCATGCCTGATGAGGCAAAACATGTCAAGGAAACAAAGACTAAGCGCAAAATGCGCATTCAGAGGAACGAAAGGAGATGGGCAAGAGAGTGGAGGGAGTACAGATATGTTACTCCCAAGTACATGAAGAAATTCACTCTCAATCCTCCGTGCTCAAGACCTCCTCTGGCACCTGGCCAGCTAGCTGATCCAACAAGCCTTAAACATGGTGAGGATTATGCTGATGAATGGGCCAGGCGGCAAGCAAAGTTGGCCAAGCAGGCCAAAGAAGCAGTGAAGAAATTCAATGAAGGTTCTGTTGCTGCTGCCGCTGCCACTGTTGAAGCTTCTTCAAGTAAGAAGGCCATGCCTAAGAAGCCAGCAAAGAAACCACCAAGTTCTTCTGCAATGCCCTCACGGCAAATTTCCTCAATGCCACGGAGGCAAATTCCTCAAGCTGCCCCAGTTCCTTAAGCTGCACCAATTCCTTGGGCTTCAAAACCCTCAGCTCCTCCGGCAAAGTCCTCAGCACCCGTGCATCTCGCCACATGCCAACGGACCACAGGCATATCTATTGCCTCAGAAGCTTCAGCGAGTTCTTCAGCTCACCCTTCATCAACCGGTCCCACTCTGCTGAAAACCAAGGCCACTGCTAGACGAGGCACTAGACCAAGTCCTCACAAGAAGCAGGTGGTCTTTCAAACTCCATCTGATGATGATGAGGCTGATGATGATGAACTTGCCAATATCGTCAACGACAGACAGTAGCAGGCCGCTAGAGCCAAAGGGAGTGATGTGCCCCTTCTAATCGATCCGAAGAAAATGCTCGATTTCAGCGACCTATGGCACAAGGATCCAAATGATCCAGTGCCAGAGTTGGGCCTCACTCTTGGACAATGTCACGTTTTGACTGCGTTCATCACTGAAGAAAAATGGAAGTTTGACCAAGCCAGGTCAATCAGGAAAGCGCAGTACAAGAAGCAACGCTACTTAATGGACAATGTCCTCAATATTTCGCCTGAGCAGATCATTGCACTGCAAGCTGAAATCAAGAAGCTCAGCGAAGAATTGGAGGCCTACAAGGCTGACTGGAAAGGTGCCAAGGTCAGATTCGTCAAGCTGACGAAGACATTCACTTCAAGTGTTGTTGCTCCTGTGCACATTGAAGTCACTCTGCCTGAAGCATCTGCCCAAGCCACTGAAGGAATTGCCAGCAACGCTGATGAATTTCAGGGTGCTGATGAAACTGCAACCAACAGGGCTATTGAAGAAATTCCAGCCTCTGAAGAAACTGCCAGGGCAACCACTAGTGTTGCACCCGAAGAAATTGTCAGGCCAGCTGAAGACTCTGTCGCTGCGCTTGAAGAAACTGTTCAAGACAGGCCAACTGCATCAGTTGTGCCTGAAGATATTGATCCCACTGCCACTGCTCCACCTGCACCAACACCAAGTTCGATTCTTCCTTCTTCTCTAGAAGTGAAGAAAACCAAAGCTCCGGAGCATGCTGCTTTAAAGAAGAGGAAGGCATCAGCTCTTGGGGAACGTAGTAATTTAAAAAAAATCCTATGCACACGCAATATCATGGTGATGCATAGCAACGAGAGGGGAGAGTGTTGTCCACGTACCCTCGTAGACAGAAAGCGGAAGCGTTAGAACAACGCGGTTGATGTAGTTGTACATCTTCACAGCCCGACTGATCAAGCACCGAAACTACGGCACCTCCGAGTTCTAGCACACGTTCAGCTCAATGACGTCCCTTGAACTCCGATCCAGCCGAGTGTCGAGGGAGAGTTCCGTCAGCACGATGGCGTGGTGACGATCTTGATGTTCTACCGTCGCAGGGCTTCACCTAAGCACCGCTACAATATTATCGAGGAGGACTATGGTGGAGGGGGGCACCGCACACGATTAAGAGATCCAAGGATCAATTGTTGTGTCTAGAGGTTCTCCCTGCCCCTGTATATAAAGGAGCAAGGGGGGAGGGGCGGCCGGCCTAGGAGGAGGCGCGCCAAGGGGAGTCCTACTCCCACCGGGAGTAGGAATCCCTCCTTCCTTGTTGGAGTAGGAGAAGGGGGAAGAGGAAGGAGAGAGAGGAAGGAAAGGGGGGCGCCGCCCCCCTCTCCTTGTCCTATTCGGACTAAGGGGGGAGGGGCGCGTGACCCAGCCCTTGCCTCCTCTCCTCTTCTCCACTAAGGCCCATATAGGCCCATTAAGCCCCCGAGGGGTTCCGGTAACCTCCCAGTACTCAGGTAAAATCCCGATTTCACCCGGAACACTTCCGACATCCAATTATAGGCTTCCAATATATCAATCTTCATGTCTCGACCATTTCGAGACTCCTCGTCATGTCCGTAATCACATTCGGGACTCCGAACAAACTTCGGTACATCAAAACTCATAAACTCATTATATAACTGTCATCGAAACCTTAAGTGTATGGACCCTACGGGTTAGAGAACTATGTAGACATGACCGTGAACCATTTCCGGTCAATAACCAGTAGAGGAACCTGGATGCTCATATTGGCTCCTACATATTCCACGGAGATCTTTATCGGTCAAACCGCATAACAACATACGTTGTTCCCTTTGTCATAGGTATGTTACTTGCCCGAGATTTGATCGTCGGTATCTCAATACCTAGTTCAATCTCGTTAACGGCAAGTCTCTACTCGTTATGTAATGCATCATTCCATTACTAACTCATTAGCTACATTGCTTACAAGGCTTATAGTGATGTGCATTATCGAGAGGGCCCAGAGATACCTCTCCGACAATCGGAGTGACAAAACCTAATATCGGAATACGCCAACTCAACATGTACCTTTGGAGACACCTATAGAGCTCCTTTATAGTCACCCAGTTACGTTGTGACGTTTGATAGCACACAAAGTGTTCCTCCGGTAAACGGGAGTTGCATAATCTCATAGTTGTAGGAACATGTATAAGTCATGAAGAAAGCAATAGCAACATACTAAACGATCAAGTGCTAAGCTAACGGAATGGGTCATGTCAATCACATCATTCTCCTAATGATGTGATCCCGTTAATCAAATGACAACTCATGTCTATGGTTAGGAAACATAACCATCTTTGATTAATGAGCTAGTTAAGTAGAGGCATACTAGTGACTTTAAGTTTGTCTATGTATTCACACATGTATCATGTTTCCGGCTAATACAATTATAGCATGAATAATAAACATTTATCATGATATGAGGAAATAAATAATAACTTTATTATTGCCTCTAGGGCATATTTCCTTTAGTCTCCCACTTGCACTAGAGTCAATAATCTAGATTACACAGTAATGATTCTAACACCCATGGAGTCTTGGTGCTGATCATGTTTTGCTCGTGGAACATGCTTAGTCAATGGGTCTGCAACATTCAGATCCGTATGTATCTTGCAAATCTCTATGTCTCCCACCTGGACTTGGTCCCGGATGGAATTGAAGCGTCTCTTGATGTGCTTGGTCCTCTTGTGAAATTTGGATTCCTTTGCCAAGGCAATTGCACCAGTATTGTCACAGAAGATCTTCATTGGTCCCGATGCACTAGGTATGACACCTAGATCAGAAATGAACTCCTTCATCCAGACTCCTTCATTTGCTGCTTCTGAAGCAGCTATGTACTCCGCTTCGCATGTAGATCCCGCCACGACGCTTTGTTTAGAACTGCACCAACTGACAGCTCCACCGTTTAATATAAACATGTATCCGGTTTGCGATTTAGAATCATCCGGATCAGTGTCAAAGCTTACATCGATGTAACCATTTACGACTAGCTCTTTGTCACCTCCATAAACGAGAACCATATCCTTAGTCCTTTTCAGGTATTTCAGGATGTTCTTGACCGTTGTCCAGTGATCCACTCCTAGATTACTTTGGCACCTCCCTGCCAAACTTATTGCTAAGCATACGTCAGGTCTGGTACACAACATTGCATACATGATAGAGCCTATGGATGAAGCATAGGGAACATCTTTCATTTTCTCTCTGCCATCTTCTGTTGTGGTCGGGCATTGAGTCTGACTCAACATCACACCTTGTAATACAGGCAAGAACCCTTTCTTTGCCTGATCCATTTTGAACTTTTTCAAAACTTTATCAATGTATGTGCTTTGTGAAAGTCCAATTAAGCGTCTTGATCTATCTCTATAGATCTTGATGCCCAATATGTAAGCAGCTTCACCGCGGTCTGTCATCGAAAAACTTTTATTCAAGTATTCCTTTATGCTATCCAGAAATTCTATATCATTTCCAATCAACAATATGTTATCTACATATAATATCAGAAATGCTACAGAGCTCCCACTCACTTTCTTGTAAATACAGGCTTCTCCAAAAGTCTGTATAAAACCATATGCTTTGATCACACTATCAAAGCGTTTATTCCAACTCCTAGAGGCTTGCACCAGTCCATAAATGGATCGCTGGAGCTTGCGCACTTTGTTAGCACCTTTTGGATTGACAAAAACTTCCGGTTGCATCATATACAACTCTTCTTCCAGAAATCCATTCAGGAATGCAGTTTTGACATCCATTTGCCATATTTCATAATCATAAAATGCGGCAATTGCTAACATGATTCGGACAGACTTTAGCATCACTACGGGTGAGAAAGTCTCATCGAAGTCAGCCCCTTGAACTTGTCGAAAACCTTTCGCAACAAGTCAAGCTTTGTAGACAGTTACATTACCATCAGCTTCAGTCTTCTTCTTGAAGATCCATTTATTCTCGATGGCTTGCCGATCATTGGGCAAGTCAACCAAAGTCCATACTTTGTTCTCATACATGGATCCCATCTCAGATTTCATGGCCTCAAGCCATTTTGCGGAATCTGGGCTCATCATCGCTTCCTCATAATTCGTAGGTTCGCCATGATCAAGTAACATGACTTCCAGAATAGGATTACCATACCACTCTGGTGCGGATCTTACTCTGGTACACCTATGAGGTTCGGTAGTAACTTGATCTGAAGTTTCATGATCAATATCATTAGCTTCCTCACTGATTGGTGTAGTTGTCACAGAAACCGGTTCTTGTGATGAACTACTTTTCAATAAGGGAGCAGGTACAATTACCTCATCAAGTTCTACTTTCCTCCCACTCACTTCTTTCGAGAGAAACTCCTTCTCCAGAAAGGATCCGAATTTAGGAACAAAAATCTTGCCCTCAGATCTGTGATAGAAGGTGTACCCAATAGTCTCTTTTGGGTATCCTATGAAGACACATTTCTCCGATTTGGGTTCGATCTTATCTGGTTGAAGTTTCTTCACATTAGCATCGCAACCCCAAACTTTAAGAAACAATAACTTTGGTTTCTTGCCAAACCACAGTTCAGAAGGCGTCGTCTCAAAGGATTTTGATGGCGCCCTATTTAACGTGAATGCGGCCGTCTCTAAAGCATAACCCCAAAATGATAGCGGTAAATCAGTAAGAGACATCATAGATCTCATCATATCTAGTAAAGTATGATTATGACATTCGGACACACCATTTCATTGTGGTGTCCCGGGTGGCGTCAGTTGCGAAACTATCCCGCATTGCTTCAAATGTAAACCAAACTCGTAACTCAAATATTCTCCTCCACGATCAGATCGTAGAAACTTTATTTTCTTGTTACGATGATTTTCCACTTCACTCTGAAATTCTTTGAACTTTCAAATGTTTCAGACTTGTGTTTCATCAAGTAGATATACCCATATCTGCTCAAATCATCCGTGAAGGTGAGAAAATAATGATACCTGCCGCGAGCCTCAATATTCATTGGACCACACACATCGGTATGTATGATTTCCAATAAATCAGTTGCTTGCTCCATAGTTCCGGAGAACGGCGTTTTAGTCGTCTTGCCCATGAGGCACGGTTCGCAAGTACCAAGTGATTCATAATCAAGTGATTCTAGAAGTCCATCAGTATGGAGTTTCTTCATGCGCTTTACACCAATATGACCCAAACGGCAGTGCCACAAATAAGTTGCACTATCATTATCAACTATGCATCTTTTGGCTTCAACATTATGAATATGTGTATCACTACTATCGAGATTTAATAAAAATAGACCACTCTTCAAGGGTGCATGACCGTAAAAGATATTACTCATATAAATAGAACAACCATTAATCTCTGATTTAAATGGATAACCGTCTCGCATCAAACAAGATCCATATATAATGTTCATGCTCAACGCTGGCACCAAATAACAAGTATTCAGGTCTAAAACTAATCCCGAAGGTAGCTGTAGAGGTAGCGTGCCGACCACGATCACATCGAATTTGGAACCATTTCCCACGCGCATCGTCACCTCGTCCTTAGCCAATCTTCGCTTAATCCATAGTCCCTATTTCGAGTTGCAAATATTAGCAACAGAACCAGTATGAAATACCCAGGTGCTACTTAGAGCATTAGTAAGGTACACATCATAACATGTATAACACATATACCTTTGTTCACCTTGCCATCCTTCTTATCCGCCAAATACTTGGGGCAGTTCCGCTTCTAGTGACCAGTCTGCTTGCAGTAGAAGCACTCGGTCTCAGGCTTAGGTCCAGACTTGGGTTTCTTCTCTTGAGCAGCAACTTGTTTGTTGTTCTTCTTGAAGTTCCTCGTCTTCTTCCCTTTACCCTTTTTCTTGAAACTAGTGGTCTTATTGACCATCAACACTTGATGCTCCTTCTCGATTTCTACCTCCGCAGCCTTTAGCATTGCGAAGAGCTCGGGAATAGTCTTGTCCATCCCTTGCATATTATAGTTCATCACGAAGCTCTTGTAGCTTGGTGGCAGTGATTGAAGAATTCTGTCAATGACACTATCATCAGGAAGATTAACTCCCAGTTTAATCAAGTGATTATTATACCCAGACATTTTGAGTATGTGTTCACTGAAAGAACTATTCTCCTCCATCTTGCAGCTATAGAACTTATTGGAGACTTCATATCTCTCAATCCGGGCATTTGCTTGAAATATTAACTTCAACTCCTGGAACATCTCATATGCTCCATGATGTTCAAAACATCGTTGAAGTCCCGGTTCTAAGTCGTAAAGCATGGCACACTGAACTATCGAGTAGTCATCAGCTTTGCTCTGCCATACGTTCTTAAGGTCGTCAGTTGCATCCGCAGTAGGCCTGGCACCCAGTGATGCTTCCAGGACGTAATTCTTTTGTGCAGCAATGAGGATAATCCTCAAGTTACGGACCCAGTCCGTGTAATTGCTACCATCATCTTTCAACTTTGCTTTCTCAAGGAACGCATTAAAATTCAACAGAACAACAACACGAGCCATCTATCTACAACAAACATAGACATGCAAAATACTATCAGGTACTAAGTTCATGATAAATTTAAGTTCAATTAATCATATTACTAAAGAACTCCCACTTAGACAGACATCTCTCTAGTCATCTAAGTGATCACGTGATCCAAATCAACTAAACCATGTCTGATCATCACGTGAGATGGAGTAGTTTTCAATGGTGAACATCACTATGTTGATCATATCTACTATATGATTCACGTTTGACCTTTCGGTCTCCGTGTTCCAGGCCATATCTGTATATGCTAGGCTCGTCAAGTTTAACCTGAGTATTCTGCGTGTGCAACTATTTTGCACCCGTTGTATTTGAACGTAGAGCCTATCACACCCGATCATCATGTGGTGTCTCAGCACGAAGAACTTTCGCAATGGTGCATACTCAGGGAGAACACTTCTTGATAATTAGTGAGAGATCATCTTAAAATGCTACCGTCAATCAAAGCAAGATAAGATGCATAAAGGATAAACATCACATGCAATCAATATAAGTGATATGATATGGCCATCATCATCTTGCGCTTGTGATCTCCATCTCCGAAGCACCGTCATGATCACCATCGTCACTGGCACGACACCTTGATCTCCATCGTAGCATCATTGTCGTCTCGCCAACTATTGCTTCTACGACTATCGCTACCGCTTAGTGATAAAGTAAAGCAATTACAGGGCGATTGCATTGCATGCAATAAAGCGACAACCATATGGCTCATGCCAGTTGCCGATAACTCGATTACAAAACATGATCATCTCATACAATAAAATATAGCATCACGTCTTGACCATATCACATCACAACATGCCCTGCAAAAACAAGTTAGACGTCCTCTAATTTGTTGTTGCAAGTTTTACGTGGTTGCTATGGGCTGAGCAAGAACCGTTCTTACCTACGCATCAAAACCACAACGATAGTTCGTCAAGTTAGTGCTGTTTTAACCTTCTCAAGGACCGGGAGTAGCCACACTCGGTTCAACTAAAGTTGGAGAAACTGACACCCGCCAGCCACCTGTGTGCAAAGCACGTCGGTAGAACCAGTCTCGCGTAAGCATACGCGTAATGTCGGTCCGGGCCGCTTCATCCAACAATACCGCCGAACCAAAGTATGACATGCTAGTAAGCAGTATGACTTGTATCGCCCACAACTCACTTGTGTTCTACTCGTGCATATAACATCAACGCATAAAACCTGGCTCTGATACCACTGTTGGGGAACGTAGTATTCTCAAAAAAAATCCTACGCACACGCAAGATCATGGTGATGCATAGCAACGAGAGGGGAGAGTGTTGTCCACGTACCCTCGTAGACCGAAAGTGGGAGCGTTAGAGCAAGGCGGTTCATGTAATCGTACGTCTTCACGGCCTGACCGATCAAGCACCGAAACTACGGCACCTCCGAGTTCTAGCACACGTTCAGCTCGATGACGTCCCTCGAACTCCGATCTAGCCGAGTGTCGAGGGAGAGTTCTGTCAGCACAACGGCGTGGTGATGATCTTGATGTTCTACCGTCACAGGGCTTCACCTAAGCACCGCTACAATATTATCGAGGAGGACTATGGTGGAGGGGGGCACCGCACACGGCTAAGAGATCCAAGGATCAATTGTTGTGTCTAGAGGTGTGCCCTGCCCCCGTATATAAAGGAGCAAGGGGGGAGGGGGCGGCCGGCCTAGGAGGGGGCGCGCCAAGGGGAGTCCTACTCCCACCGGGAGTAGGACTCCCTCCTTCCTTGTTGGAGTAGGAGAAGGGGGGGAAGAGGAAGGAGAGAGAGGAAGGAAAGGGGGGGCGCCGCCCCCTCTCCTTGTCCTATTCGGACTAGGGGATAGGGGCGCGCGGCCCAGCCCTTGCCTCCTCTCCTCTTCTCCACTAAGTCCCATATAGGCCCATTAAGCCCCGGGGAGGTTCCGGTAACCTCCCAGTACTTTGGTAAAATCCCGATTTCACCCGGAACACTTCCGACCTCCAAATATAGGCTTCCAATATATCAATCTTCATGTCTCAACCATTTCGAGACTCCTCGTCATGTCCGTAATCAGATTCTGGACTCCAAACAAACTTCGGTACATCAAAACTCATAAACTCATAATATAACTGTCATCGAAACCTTAAGCGTGCGGACCCTATGGGTTCGAGAACTATGTAGACATGACCGAGAACCGTTTCCGGTCAATAACCAATAGCGGAACCTGGATGCTCATATTGGCTCCTACATATTACACGCAGATCTTTATCGGTCAAACCGCATAACAACATACGTTGTTCCCTTTGTCATAGGTATGTTACTTGCCCGAGATTTGATCGTCGGTATCTCAATACCTAGTTCAATATCGTTACCGACAAGTCTCTTTACTCGTTATGTAATGCATCATTCTGTAACTAACTCATTAGCTACATTGTTTGCAAGGCTTATAGTGATGTGCATTACCGAGAGGGCCCAGAGATACCTCTCCGACAATCGGAGTGACAAAACCTAATCTCGAAATACGCCAACTCAACATGTACCTTTGGAGACACCTATAGAGCTCCTTTATAATCACCCAGTTACGTTGTGACGTTTGGTAGCACACAAAGTGTTCCTCCGGTAAATGGGAGTTGCATAATCTCATAGTTGTAGGAACATGTATAAGTCATGAAGAAAGGAATAGCAACATACTAAACGATCAAGTGCTAAGCTAACGGAATGGGTCATGTCAATCACATCATTCTCCTAATGATGTGATCCCGTTAATCAAATGACAACTCATGTCTATGGTTAGGAAACATAACCATCTTTGATTAATGAGCTAGTCAAGTAGAGGCATACTAGTGACTTTAAGTTTGTCATTGTATTCACACATGTATCATGTTTCTGGCTAATACAATTATAGCATGAATAATAAACATTTATCATGATATGAGGAAATAAATAATAACTTTATTATTGCCTCTAGGGCATATTTCCTTCATCAGCTGCATGAGAGTCTTCGTCCCCCAAGAAGGTGAAGATTTTGACAAGTTCACTGGAGAATCCCATTGATGTTGTTCCTCTCGCAAGCATGCCATCCAAGGAACTTGTTCCTCATGGCAAAGAATATCAGGTTCCCGAAGAATCTGCAGAAGAAGATCCCGCTGCTTCTTCCACAGAGCAGATGGATGAAGAAACTGAGGTTGAAGCTTTCACCTCAACCCCTCAGGTAGCATCGCCAATGCCTCAGTTCACTATTGAAGAGGCCGGCGTAGAAGAAATGGAAGTGGATGAGGATGTGGACATTGGCTGCACCACTCCCATGATGAATGATGATTTTTGGGAGAGTCAACATCCTAACTCACCTCTGTTCACACCGCTCCAGCAAATTCCTTAGTCCCCGACCCCAACAACACTGGCGCTCCTCCATCGACTTCGTGAAGAAATTCTTCAGTGGCGTTACTCCTCACTTTTCGTCCCTTTTGGTCATTTGATGACAAATTGGGAGAAATTTGAGTTAGTCTTCAAACGGGTCTATATGTATGGGCATTTTTTTTGTTAAGTTGCAACTCTCGCTCTTCTGAAGCTTTTGTTGATCGAGTTGTAAACTTAAGTCCGATGGTGACCTGATACTTTTGCTCTGTCTTTCTGCATGCTACTTCCTCATTAATCCTATGCACGCATGCTGAATTACATCAGTCACCATATTTCATCATGCATTTCAAATTCTTCATTCTATATGTTAAATGCGTGTATGAATTACAAGATATAGGGGGAGATCTCCATGATTCTACTCTTCAAGTGTGCATTGCTTCAAAAGCAAATACCTCACTATGCACATCTTCAAGGGGAGATTGTAAGTGCATCTAGTTCCCCTTAGTGATTTTGGTGTATTGAAGACTTATAGGGGGACTAATATGTTTGTGAGTGTACACAGGCTCTATAAGTCAATGAGGAGTTTGATATTTACAATGAAAGTCGACCCCTAAAAATGAATGTCTTCAGCTGGAGACTTTGGTTCTCCTGAAGACTTTGAAAGTGAAGAAATTGGTGTGACCTTGAATACTTCGATATTCATGCGAAGAATCTGGAGCGTGAAGAATTTTGTTTTCGTAGTTCCATTTTCTTCTTCTTGAGTCATAGGAAACACCGTACTGTTCAAGGGGGTCGAGGTAATACTAAGGAAATGGATTTCCAAGTGATGCTCTTCTCAAAATCCTACACATACCCAATCCTTCGAGTGAAGCCATTGGAAATCTCACATCAGTTCAGTCAATTTCTTCAGTGACAGAGACGAAGATCTTTTGGTCTCTGAGGAATTTGTTCTGACTTAGGAGTTAGGAATTCGCCAATGTGGATTGCCTACACAGTGAGGAACATGATAGCCCTGAGGAATTCGCACCTCAAAATATCCGACCGTTGCTGTGCCGCGCGCTAGCCGTTCCAAAATATCTACCACCTAACGGTCATATCATTGAAGGGCATTCATGTCTTATCATGTCGGGCTGCTCCCTAGGCTATAAATAGCCGCCCCCTACAACCACTAGCTGGTTGGCTGCTCCGGGAGAAACTGACACTTGACAATTGAGAGTATCCCATCCTCCGAGGACTTTGAACGAAAATCATCAAGTGAGGGAAACCCAAATACCAAACCCAAACCTACAAACCCCAAAGTGATTGAGGATCACTGAAGAGATTGTTCCTGTGTGGAACCGATGCTTGTTACCTTTGAGGACTGTGTATCCTCCAGACGGTTAGGCGTCATGGTCTGAGCATCCAAGAGGAATTGTGGATTGTCGAGTGACCTAGTCTGTGAAGGTTTGGAAGTCACCTGTGAAGACTTACCACTACTGTTGGGCGAGATTTGCGTGATCTTAGCTCAAGGATAATACGGTGAGGACTGTGTGCCCGGGACTGTGTGTCCTCGAGTTTAAATACTCAGCCGCTCCAACCAGACGTACAACTGT
This sequence comes from Triticum dicoccoides, assembly GCF_002162155.2. Classification (NCBI taxonomy): domain Eukaryota; kingdom Viridiplantae; phylum Streptophyta; class Magnoliopsida; order Poales; family Poaceae; genus Triticum; species Triticum dicoccoides. The sequence goes on along the minus strand of NC_041387.1, from coordinate 564,616,090 downwards.
CACACCAGTTGGAACTGGTCGAATAAATCATTGTCTTCACCAAGCCAACTGGTTCTATTTCCTCAACCCTTTCATTTCCTCAGTTATGTGTTGATACCTGATCATTACTGCTTGAAGACATTGACTGAAGACTTTCTCTATTTCCTCAATCCTAATTCTTCAGTCTGCTTGTCTTCATCCTGCTTATCATGTGTTTAAGCTTTCTGTACTCAGTGCTTGTCTTTCATTTCATCATGATGACTATGTTGTTACTCTGTTTTTCTTATACTTGAGTACTTATTCTGCTGCAAGTAGTTCTTCGCTTAGGAATTTCCTCACCTTGAAATTCCTCAGTGAAGATTTCTTAAAAATCGCCTATTCACCCCCCTCTTGTCGGTGTAACACACTTTCAAAGACAAACTTACGGGCATCTTTTAAAAGAGTAGGCCAATAAAAACCGGATTGCCATAACTTATGTGCAGTTCTATCTCCAGCCTGGTGTCCTCTGTAAGCCTCGGAGTGACACTTGCATCAGATCTGTTCTTGTTCATGCTCAGGTTCACAATGTCTAATAACACCATCTACTCCTTCTTTATAAAGGTGTGGGTCATCCCAAAAGTAATGTATGAAATCATATAAAATCTCTTTCTTTTGCTGGTATTTGAAACTAGGTGGTATAAATTTAGCAACAATGTAATTAGCATAATCAGCATAACATGGAGCAGTACGAGAAGCATTTATGACAGCTAATTGTTCATCATGAAAGCTATCATCAATAGGTAGTGGGTCATCAAGAACATTTTCTAACCTAGACAAGTTATCTGCAACGGTGTTCTTAGCTCCCTTTCTATCAAATATATGCAAATCAAATTCTTGTAGCAAGAGAACCCATCTAATAAGTCTAGGTTTAGCATCTTTCTTTTCCATAAGATATTTAATAGCAGCTTGATCAGTCTGAACAGTTACTTTGGAATCAACAATGTAAGGTTCAAACTTATCACAAGCAAATACAACTGCTAAAAATTCTTTTTCAGTAGTAGCATAATTTCTCTAGGCACTGTCAAGAGTTTTACTAGCATATTGGATAACATTTAATTTCTTATCAACTCTTTGTCCTAGAACAGCACCTACAGCATAATCACTAGTATCACACATAATTTCAAAGGATAAATTCCAATCAGGTGGTTGAACAATAGGTGCAGAAATCAAGGCCTTCTTAAGTATTTCAAATGCTTCTACACAATCATTATCAAAAACAAAAGGAACATCTTTTTGCGAAGATTAGTGAGGGGCCTAGAAATTTTAGAGAAGTCTTTAATAAACCTCCAATAGAAACCAGCATGACCAAGGAAACTTCTTATACCTTTGATATCTTTAGGACACGGCATCTTTTCAATAGCATCTACTTTAGATTTATTAACTTCAATACCTCTTTCAGAAATTTTATGTCCCAAGACAATACCTTCATTAACCATAAAGTGGCACTTCTCCCAATTCAAGACAAGATTAGTTTCTTCACATCTCTGCACAACTCGATCAAGGTTGCTTAACCAATCATCAAAAGAAGTTCCGTAAACGGAGAAATCATCCATGAAAACCTCAACAATCTTTTCATAAAAGTCAGAGAATATAGAAGTCATACATCTTTGAAAGGTAGCAGGTGCATTACATAAACCAAAAGGCATACGTCAATAAGAAAAAGTACCGAAAGGGCAAGTAAAAGTGGTCTTCTCCTGATCTTCTTGCAATAGAGGTATTTGAGAGAAACCAGAATAACCATCTAGAAAGAAAAAGGTGTATGTTTGGATAGTCTTTCTAGAATTTGATCAATAAAAGGTAGATGGTAATGATCTTTTCTAGTAGCTTTATTTAATTTGTGGAAATTAATTACCATTCTATAGCATGTAACAATTCTTTGTGTGATCAATTCATCCTTATCATTAGGAACAACGGTAATACCTCCCTTCTTAGGACACAATGGACGGGACTTACCCAGTGAGTATCAGCGACAGGAAAAATTATACCTGCCTCCAGAAGCTTTAGTATTTCATTTCTTAACACTTCTTTCATCTTAGGATTTAACCGTCGTTGGTGATCAACAACTAGTTTAGCGTCTTTCTCCAATTTTATTTTGTGCTGACATAGAGTGGGACTAATGCCCTTAAGATCATCAAGAGTATATCTAATAGCGGCACGGTGCTTCTTCAGAGTTTTCAATAATTTATCTTATTCATGCTCTAAAAGGTTAGCACTAATAATAATAGGATATATCTTCTTTTCATCAAGGTAAGCATATTTAAGAGTATCAGGTAATTGTTTAAGATCAAACACGGGATCACCCTTGGGTGTAGGAGGATACCCTAGGATTTCATAGGCAAGTTGTGTTTCAAAATAGGTCCTTGCTTAAAGAATACTTCATCTATTTACCTTCTTTCATTCATAAAGATATCATTTTCATGGTCGAGCAAATATTGTTCTAAAGGATCATTAGCAAGACCAATAATTTCATCTTTACTAGACAATTCTTTATCATGGGGTTGTCTACGAAATTTATCAAAATTAAAATCCTGAGACATATCCCCTAAACCAACAGTAAAAATATCCTTTTCGCAGTCTATCTAAGCATTAACAGTATTCAAGAAGGGTCTACCAAATATAATGAGACAAAATTCATCTTGTGGGGAACCAAGAACAAGAAAATTAGTAGGATATTTAATTTTCCCACACAAGACTTCAACATCTCTAACAATCCCAATTGGTGAAATAGTGTCTCTATTGGCAAGCTTAATTGTAACATCAATACCTTCTATCTCAGTAGGTGCAATATCGTGCATAATTTCTTTGTGTAAGTAATGAGGTATTTCACTCACACTAGCACCCATATCACATAAGCCATGATAACAATGATCTCCTATTTTAACAGAAACAACAGGCATGCCAACAACAGGTCTATGTTTATCGGGTCTAGCAATTCTAGATGCTTCATCATAGAAATAAATAACATGCTCATCAATATTATCAACCAAGAGATCTTTGACCATAGCAATACTAGGTTCAACTTTAATTTGCTCAGGGGGTGTAGGTGTTCTAGGATTACTCTTACGAACCATAGTTGAAGCTTTAGCATGATCCTTTATTCTAACAGGAAAGGGTAGTTTCTCAATATAAGCGGTAGGAACAATAGGATCAACATTATAAGTAATAGTTTTTTCTTCAACTTTAATAGGTTCTACTACCTTTACTTCAATGGGAGAATGAGATTTAAACTACTCCTCCTTAGGGAGATCAACCTGAGTAGCAAATGATTCACAAAAAGAAGCTACTAGCTCAAAGTCAAGTCCATAGTTAGTGCTAAATTTAAGAAAAGCATCGGTATCCATAAAAGAATTAACGCAATCGAACTTAGGAGTTATACCTGATTCCTTACCTTCATTGAGTTCCCAATCTTCAGAGTTGCTTTTAATTATTTCTAGTAAATCCCATTTGAATTCAATAGTCTTTGTCATAAAAGAACCAGTACAAGAAGTATCGAGCATGGAGCGATAATTGTGAGAAAGCTGAGCATAAATTTTTTGGATAATAATTTCTCTGGAGAGATCATGATTGGGGCATGAATATAACATTGACTTAAGCCTCCCCCAAGCTTGAGCAATAAATTATCGTTGACGAGGCCAAAAATTATATATATAATTCCGATCATGATGAATCTGATGCATAGGATAAAACTTCTGATGAAATTCCCATTTAACCGGTTATAGTTCCATGATCCAATATCATCACATAACCTATACCATGTCAATGCCTTTCCCTTCAAAGACAAAGGGAAGACCTTCTTCTTGACAACATCCTCGGGCATTCCTGCAAGCTTAAATAATCCACAAACTTCATCCACATAGATTAGGTGCATATCGGGATGTAATGTTCCATCTCCTGTATAGGGATTAGCTAGCAGTTTCTCTATCATACCCAAAGGAATTTCAAAGTAAATATTTTCAGTAGGTTCAGTAGGTTGAGGAGCAACTGTTGGGATCTACGGTAGGGTGCGTCGACTGCAAATTAAAATTTCGTACGCGTAGAACAACCAAGAACATGCTACGGGAGATGGATCAAAGCAGACTATGAAGCTGGTTAGGCGAACCTGTACAACATGTCACACTTCTGTTCCCTTTGCCGCACGATATATGTTGTCGGGCTCAAGGCGAATCTGTCATCCTTATGGTAGCCCGACCTCTTTCTTGTTCCAGTGATGCCGACCACAAACCGGATTATCTCATAATCCTTGTCGCATGGCCATGATTATCCTGGTCGGATCACATGAGGGGCCTAGAGTATATCTCTCCTGATCGGAGGGGCAAATCCCATCTTGCTCGACCATGTCTCGCAGCATGGGACTGGACAAACCAGAAACCTACCTTTGTAACTACCCAGTCACGGAGTAGCGTTTGGTCAGCCGAAAGCAAGTCTGTCACCATCCCGAGTACATGTGACAGCTCAGGTCTTAGGACATAGAACGTATGTTGTACTAGAGACTCACAGATGACATATCGCTGCGTCTCATAGTTGGGTCTACCCAACTCGGACCTTATCTCGACTCGGATCCGACTATGTCGAATCCGACCAGACCTTTCCAAGTCCATATTATCCGGTTAGCATCCAATGCTCCATGGCTAGTGAGACCGAGCCATCGACCGTGTCATATGCTAGTCTAGTCGGCTGCGCGTCCACACAGCCCTTTCGACTAGGGACCTTTTAGGATAGTCATCATACAATGCATACTCCCACAAACAAGTCACGTACTTGCTCATACACATCATTGATAATGTCCAAGGACTATCTTTATTCATAAACACATAGGAAATATCATCATACATGATTTCCTTGAAGGAAATATGCCCTAGAGGCAATAATAAAGTTATTATTTATTTCCTTATATCATGATAAATGTTTATTATTCATGGTAGAATTGTATTAACCGGAAACATAATACTTGTGTGAATACATAGACAAACAGTGTCACTAGTATGCCTCTACTTGACTAGCTCGTTGATCAAAGATGGTTATGTTTCCTAGCCATAGACATGGGTTGTCATTTGATTAACGGGATCACATCATTAGGAGAATGATGTGATTGACTTGACCCATTCCGTTAGCTTAGCACTCGATTGTTTAGTATGTTGCTAATGCTTTATTAATGACTTATACATGTTCCTATGGCTATGAGATTATGCAACTCCCGTTTACCAGAGGAACACTTTGTGTGCTACCAAACGTCACAACGTAACTGGGTGATTATAAAGGTGCTCTACAGGTGTCTCCGAAGGTACTTGTTGGGTTTGCGTATTTCGAGATTCGGATTTGTCACTCCGATTTTCAGAGAGGTATCTTTGGGCCCACTCGGTAATGCACATCACTTAAAGCCTTGCAAGCATTGCAACTAATGAGTTAGTTGCGAAATGATGTATTACGGAACGAGTAAAGAGACTTGCCGGTAACGAGATTGAACTAGGTATTGAGATATCGACGATCAAATCTCGGGCAAGTAACATACCGATGACAAAAGGAACAACATATGTTGTTATGCGGTTTGACCGATAAAAATCTTCGTAGAATATGTAAAAGCCAATATGAGCATCCAGGTTCCGCTATTGGTTATTGACCGGAAACGTGTCTCGGTCATGTCTACATTGTTCTCGAACCCGTAGGGTCCGCACGCTTAAAGTTAGATGACGGTTATATTATGAGTTTATGTATTTTGATGTACCGAAGGTAGTTCGGAGTCCCGGATGAGATCGGGGACATGATGAGGAGTCTCGAAATGATAGAGACGTAAAGATCGATATATTGGACGACTATATTCGGACTTCGGAAAGGTTCCGAGTGATTCGGGTATTTTTCGGAGTACAGGAGAGATACGGGAATTTGCCGGGAGTATATGGGCCTTATTGGGCCATACGGGAATAGAGGAGAGAGGCCAAAAGGAAGGAGGCGCGCAGCCCCCCTCTAGTCAGAATTGTACAAGGGGTGCAGCCCCCTTTTCCTTTTTCCGCTCCCCCTCTTTCCTTCTCTCCTACTCCAACAAGGGAAGGAGGAGTCCTACTCCCGGTGGGAGTAGGACTCCCCCCTTGGCGCGCCCTCCTCCTAGGCCGGCCGCCTCCCCCCTTGATCCTTTATATACGAGGGCAGGGGGCGCCCCATAGACACAACAATTGATCATTGATCTCTTAGCCGTGTGCGGTGCCCCCCTCCACCATAGTCCTCCTCGATAATATCGTAGCGGTTCTTAGGCGAAGCCCTGCGTCAGTAGAACATCATCATCGTCACCACACCGTTGTGCTGACGGAACTCTCCCTCGACACTCGACTGGATCGGAGTTCGAGGGACGTCATCGAGCTGAACGTGTGCTAGAACTATTAGGTGTCGTAGTTTCGGTGCTTGATCGGTCGGGTCGTGAAGACGTACGACTACATCAACCGCGTTGTTCCAACGCTTCCGCTTTCGGTCTACAAGGGTACGTAGACGACACTCTCCCCTCTCATTGCTATGCATCACCATGATCCTGCGTGTGCGTAGGAAATATTTTGAAATTACTACGTTACCCAACAGTGGCATCCGAGCCTAGGTTTTATGCGTTGATGTTATATGCACAAGTAGAACACAAGTGAGTTGTGGGCGATACAAGTCATACTGCTTACTAGCATGTCATAATTTGGTTCGGCGGTATTGTTGGATGAAGCGTCCCGGACCGACTTTACGCGTACGCTTACGCGAGACTGGTTCTACCGACGTGCTTTGCACATAGGTGGCTGGCGGGTGTCAGTTTCTCCAACTTTAGTTGAACCGAGTGTGGCTATGCCCGGTCCTTGAGAAGGTTAAAACAACACTAACTTGACAAACTATCGTTGTGGTTTTGATGCATAGGTAAGAACGGTTCTTGCTCAGCCCGTAGCAGCCACATAAAACTTGCAACAACAAAGTAGAGGACGTCTAACTTGTTTTTGCAGGGCATGTTGTGATGTGATATGGTCAAGACGTGATGAGATATAAGTTGTTGTATGAGATGATCATGTTTTGTTGAAGTTATCGGCAACTGGCAGAAGCCTTATGGTTGTCTCTTTATTGCATAAGATGCAAGCGCCAAATAATTGCTTTACTTTATCGCTATGCGATAGCAATAGTTGCAAGAGCAATAGTTGGCGAGAGAACCATGTGACGACACATTGATATAGATCAAGATGATGGAGATCATGGTGTCATGCCGGTGACGATGGAGATCGTGATGATGCTTTGGAGATGGAGATCAAAGGAACAAGATGATGATGACCATATCATGTCACATATTTTTGATTGCATATGATGTTTATCTTTTATACATCTTATTTTGATTTGATTGACGGTAGCATTATAAGATGATCTCTCACTAAATTTCAAGATAAAAGTGTTCTCCCTGAGTATGCATCGTTGCCAAAGTTCGTCGTGCCCAGACACCACGTGATGATCGGGTGTGATAAGCTCTACGTCCATCTACAACGGGTGCAAGCCAGTTTTTGCACACGCAGAATACTCAGATTAAACTTGACGAGTCTAGCATATGCAGATATGGCCTCGGAACACTGGAGACTGAAAGGTCGAGCGTGAATCATTAGTAGATATGATCAACATAGTGATGTTCACCATTGAAAACTACTCCATCTCACGTGATGATCGGTTATGGTTTAGTTGATTTGGATCACGTGATCACTTAGATGACTAGAGGGATGTCAATCTAAGTGGGAGTTCTTAAGTAATATGATTAATTGAACTTTAATTTATCATGAACTTAGTCCTGATAGTATTTTGCAAATAATGTTGTAGATCAATAGCTCGCGCTATTGCTTCCCTATGTTTATTTTGATATGTTCCTAGATAAAACTATGTTGAAAGATGTTAGTAGCAATGATGTGGATTGGATCCATGATCTGAGGATTGTCCTCATTGCTGCATAGAAGAATTATGTCCTTGATGCACCGATAGGTGACGGACCTATTGCAGGAGCAGATGCAGACTTTATGAACGTTTGGCTAGCTCAATATGATGACTACTTGATAGTTTAGTGCACCATGATTAACGGCTTAGAATTGGGACTTCAAAGACGTTTTGAACGTCATGGGCCATATGAGATGTTCCAGGAGTTAAAGTTAATATTTCAAGCAAATACCCGAGTTGAGAGATATGAAGTCTCCAACAAGTTCTATAGCTAAAAGATGGAGGAGAATTGCTCAACTAGTGAGCATGTGCTCAGATTGTCTGGGTACTACAATCGCTTGAATCAAGTGGGAGTTAATCTTCCAGATAAGATAGCGATTGACAGAGTTCTCTAGTCACCATCACCAAGTTACTGGAACTTTGTGATGAACTATAGTATGCAAGGGATGACGAAAACGATTCCCGAGCTCTTCGTGATATTGAAATCGACGAAGGTAGAAATCAAGAAAGAGCATCAAGTGTCGATGATTGACAAGACCACTAGTTTCAAGAATAGGGCAAAGGGAAAGAAAGGGAACTTCATGTAGAATGGCAAGCAAGTTGTCACTCCCACGAAGAAGCCCAAAGCTGGACCAAAGCCTGAAACTGAGTGCTTACACTGCAAAGGAAATGATCACTAGAAGCAGAAATGCCCTGAATATTTGGTGGATAAGAAGGATGGCAAAGTGAACAAGGGTATATTTGATATACAGATTATTGATGTGTGCCTTACTAGTGTTTATAGTAGGCCCTGAGTATTTGATACTTGTTCGGTTGCTAAGATTAGTAACTCAAAATAGGAGTTACAGAATAAACAAAGACTAGTTGAGGGTGAAGTGACGATGTGTGTTGGAAGTGGTTCCAAGATTGATATGATCATCATCGCACACTCCCTATACTTTCGGGATTAGTGTTAAACCTAAATAAATGTTATTTGGCATTTGCATTGAGCATGAATATGATTTGATCATGTTTATTGCAATACGGTTATTCATTTAAAGTCAGAGAATAATTGTTGTTCTGTTTACATGAATAAAACTTTCGATGGTCATACACCCAATGAAAATAGTTTGTTGGATCTCGATCGTAGTGATATACATATTAATAATATTGATGCCAAAAGATGCAAAGTTGATAATGATAGTGCAACTTATTTGTGGCACTGCCATTTGGGTCATATCAGTGTAAAGCGCATGAAGAAACTCCATAAAGATGGACATTTGGAATCACTTGGTTATGAATCATTTGATGCTTGCGAACCGTGCCTTTGGGCAAGATGACTAAAACTCTGTTCTCCGGAACAAAGGAACGAGCTACTGACTTGTTGGAAATAATACATACTGATGTATGCAGGCCAATGAGTATTAAGGCTCATGGCGGGTATCGTTATTTTCCGACCTTCACAGATGATTTGAGCAGATATGGGTGTATCTACTTGATGAAACATAAGTCTGAAATAGTTGAAAGGTTCAAAGAATTTTAGAGTGAAGTGGAAAATCATCATAACAAGAAAATAAAGTTTCTGCGATCTGATCGTGGAGATGAATATTTGAGTTACGAGTTTGGCCTTCAGTTAAACTAATGTGGAATAGTTTCGCAAACTCATGCCACCTGGAACACCACAGCGTAACGGTGTGTCCGAACGTCATAACCACACTTTATTGGATATGGTGCGATCTATGATGTATCTTACCGATTTACCACTGTCGTTTTGGGATTATGCATTAGAGACATATGCATTCACTTTAAATAGGGCACCATCAAAATCAGTTGAGACGACACCGTATGAACTATGGTTTAGAAATAAACCTAAGTTGTCGTTTCTTAAAGTTTGGGGCTGCGATGCTTATGTGAAAAAGTTTCAACCTGGTAAGCTCGAACCCAAATCGGAGAAGTGCGTCTTCATAGGATACCCAAAGGAGACTATTGGGTACACCTTCTATCACAAATCCGAAGGCAAAACTTTTCTTGCTAAATTCGGAGTTTTTCTAGAGAAGGAGTTTCTCTCGAAAGAAGTGAGTGGGAGGAAAGTAGAACTTGATGAGGTAACTGTACCTACTCCCTTATTGGAAAGTAGTTAATCATACAAATCGGTTCCAGTGATTCCTACACCAATTAGTGAGGAAGCTAATGATGATGATCATGAAACTTCAGATTAAGTTACTACAAAACCTCGTAGGTCTTCCAAAGTACAGTCCGCACCAGAGTGGTACGGTAATCCTGTTCTGGAAGTCATGTTACTAGACCATGATGAACCTACGAACTATGATCAAGCGATGATGAGCCCAGATTCCGCGAAATGGCTGGAGGCCATGAAATCTGAGATAGGATCCATGTATGAGAACAAAGTGTGGACTTTGGTGGACTTGCCCGATGATCGGCAAGCCATAGAAAATAAATGGATCTTCAAGAGGAAGACAGACGTTGATAGTAGTGTTACTATCTACAAAGCTCGACTTGTCGCAAAAAGGTTTTCGACAAGTTCAAAGGTGTTGACTACAATGAGATTTTCTCAACTGTAGCGATGCTTAAAGTCTGTCCGAATCATGTTAGCAATTGCCACATTTTATGAAATCTGGAAAATGGATGTAAAAACTGCATTCCTTAATGGTTTTCTTAAAGAAGAGTTGTATATGATGCAACCAGAAGGTTTTGTCAATCCTAAAGGTGCTAACAAAATGTGCAAGCTCCAGCGATCCATCTATGGACTGGTGCAAGCATCTCGGAGTTGGAATATATGCTTTGATGAGTTGATCAAAGCATATGGTTTTATACAGACTTTTGGAGAAGCCTGTATTTACAAGAAAGTGAGTGGGATCTCTACAACATTTCTGATAAGAACATGTGTATGACATATTGTTGATCAGAAATAATGTAGAATTATTCTGCAAAGCATAAAGGAGTGTTTGAAGGATTTTTTCAAAGAAAGACCTCAGTGAAGCTACTTACATATTGAGTATCAAGATCTATAGAGATAGTCAAGACGCTTGATAAGTTTTTTCAATGAGTACATACCTTGACAAGATTTTGAAGTAGTTCAAAATGGAACAGTCAAAGAAAGAGTTCTTGCCTGTGTTGCAAAGGTATGTAATTGAGTAAGACTCAAATCCCGACCACGACAGAAAATAGAAATAGAATAAAGTCACATAGGTTCTATAAAAGTATGCCATGCTATGGACCAGACCTATTGTATACTCTGCCTGGTTTGGCAAAGGAATACAATTTTGATCTAAGAGTAGATCACTGGACAGCGGTCAAGAATATCCTTAGTGAGGACTAAGGAGATATTTCTCGATTATGGAGGTGATAAAAGAGTTCGTCGTAAAGAGTTACATCGATGCAAGCTTATACACCGATCCGGATGACTCTAAGTGTCAATCTTGATACATATTGAAAGTGGGAGCAATTAGCCAGAGTAGCTCCGTGCAGAGTATTGTAGACATAAAATATTTGCAAAATACATACGGCTCTAAATGAGACAGACCCTTTGACTAAAGTTCGCTCACAAGCAAAACATGATCATACCTTAGTACTCTTTGCGTGTTAATCACATAGTGATGTCAACTAGATTATTGACTCTAGTAAACCCTTTGGATGTTGATCACATGACGATGTGAACTATGGGTATTAATCACATATAGATGTGAATATTTGTGTTAAATCACATGGTGATGTGAACTAGATTATTGACTCTAGTACAAGTGGGAGACTGAAGGAAATATGCCCTAGAGGCAATAATAAAGTTATTATTTATTTCCTTATATCATGCTAAATGTTTATTATTCATGCTAGAATTGTATTAACCGGAAACATAATACTTGTGTGAATACATAGACAAACAGAGTGTCAGTAGTATGCCTCTACTTGACTAGCTCGTTGATCAAAGATGGTTATGTTTCCTAGCCATACACATGGGTTGTCATTTGATTAACGGGATCACATCATTAGGAGAATGATGTGATTGACTTAACCCATTCCGTTAGCTTAGCACTCGATCGTTTAGTATGTTGCTAATGCTTTCTTCATGAATTATACATGTTCCTATGACCATGAGATTATGAAACTCCCGTTTACCAGAGGAACACTTTGTGTGCTACCAAACGTCACAACGTAACTGGGTGATTATAAAGGTGCTCTACAGGTGTCTCCGAAGGTACTTGTTGGGTTAGCGTATTTCGAGATTAGGATTTGTCACTCTGATTGTCGGAGAGGTATCTCTGGGCCCACTCGGTAATGCACATCACTTAAGGCCTTGCAAGAATTGCAACTAATGAGTTAGTTGCGGAATGATGTATTACAGAACGAGTAAAGAGACTTGCCGGTAACGAGATTGAACTAGGTATTGAGATACCGACGATCAAATCTCGGGCAAGTAACATACCGATGACAAAAGGAACAACGTATGTTGTTATGCGGTTTTGACCGATAAAGATCTTCGTAGAATATGTAGGAGCCAATATGAGCATCCAGGTTCCGCTATTGGTTATTGACTGGAAACGTGTCTCGGTCATGTGTGCATTGTTCTCGAACCCGTAGGGTCCGCACGCTTAAAGTTAGATGACGATTATATTATGAGTTTATGTGTTTTGATGTACCGAAGGTAGTTCGGAGTCCCGGATAAGATCTGGGACATGACGAGGAGTCTCGAAATGATCGAGATGTAAAGATCGATATATTGGATGACTATATTCGGACTTTGGAAAGGTTCCGAGTGATTCGGGTATTTTTCGGAGTACCGGAGAGTTACGGTAATTCGCCGGGGAGTATATGGGCCTTATTGGGCCATACGAGAATAGAGGAGAGAGGTCAAAAGGAAGGAGGCACGCAGCCCCCCTCTGGTCCGAGTTGGACAAGGGGTGCAGCCCCCTTTTCCTTTTTCCTCTCCCCCTCTTTCCTTCTCTCCTACTCCAACAAGGGAAGGAGGAGTCCTACTCCCGGTGGGAGTAGGACTCCCCCCTTGGCGCACCCTCCTCCTAGGCCGGCCGCCTCCCCCCTTGCTCCTTTATATACGGGGGCAGGGGGCACCCCATAGACACAACAATTGATCATTGATCTCTTAGCCGTGTGCGGTGCCCCCCTCCACCATAGTCCTCCTCAATAATATCGTAGCGGTGCTTAGGAGAAGCCCTGCGTCGGTAGAACATCATCATCATCACGAAACCGTCGTGCTGACGGAACCCTCCCCCGACACTCGGCTAGATCGGAGTTCGAGTGACGTCATCGAGCTGAACGTGTGCTAGAACTCGGAGGTGCCGTAGTTTCGGTGCTTGACCGGTCGGGCCGTGAAGACGTACGACTACGTCAACCGCGTTGTTCTAACGCTTCCGCTTTCGCTCTACAAGGGTACGTAGACGACACTCTCCCCTCTCGTTGCTATGCATCACCATGATCTTGCGTGTGCGTAGGAATTTTTTTGAAATTACTATGTTACCCAACATGCCTCTAGGGCATATCTCCAACAGTCTCCCACTTGCACTAGAGTCAATCAAATAGACATCAAATGCCCATAGCTCTAACGTGCCCCTCATGCTTGGGTTGTGGAAGCGGCTTAGTGAACGGATCTGCAACATTTGCATCCGTGTGAATCTTGCATAACTCTACATCACCATTCTTTACGATCTTTCATATCAGGTGATATTTCCGATCTATATATCTGACCTTGTGGTGATTCCTCGGCTCCTTGGCTTGTGCGATGGCACCAGAATTATCATAATAAAGGTCCAACGTTTTCACCGAGGCTGGTAAAATACCAAGATCATCCAGAAAATGCCGGATCCAAACACCTTCCTTTGCAGCTTCACAAGCCGCAATGTATTCGGCTTCTGTGGTAGAATCGGCCATCGTATCCTGCTTGGAACTCATCTAGTGCACTGCTCCTTCATTCAGGATGTACAAGAATCCGGACTGTGATCGACAATCATCTTTGTCGGTTTGGAAACTAGCATCAGCGTAACCCCTTACGACAAGCTCTTCCTCACCTCCATAAACTAGGAACATCTATTTAGTCCTTTTCAGGTACTTCAAAATAGTCTTTACCACTGCCAAGTGACTCTCACCTGGGTTTGCCTGGTATCTACTTGTTAGGCTTATTGCAAAAGCAACATTAGGCCTTGTACATATCATGGCATACATGATGGATCCGTTTGTCGAGGCATACAGAATCCTACTCATCCTGCTTCGCTCATCAGATGTCGAAGGACTCTGAGTCTCGCTTAGCTTTATACCATGTGAGAGCGGCAAGAACCCTTTCTTCGCCTAACTCATGTTGAACCGCTTCAACACTTTATCTATGTACGTGCTCTGGCTTAAGCCAAGCAGCCTCCTCGATCTATCTCTATAGATCTTAATGCCTAAAATATACACTGCCTCACCAAGGTCTTTCATCGAAAACTTGCTATTCAATGATTCCTTGACTGAGTTTAGCATTGAAACATTGTTCCCGATCAACAATATGTCATCCACATACAAGATCAAAAACACTATCGAGCTCCCACTTAACTTCTTGTATAAACAAGAGTCCTCTTTGCTTTTGATGAAACCGAGACCAGTGACGACCTCATCAAAACGAATGTTCCAACTCCGAGATGCTTGCTTCAACCCATAAATGGATCTCTTGAGCTTGCATACCTTACTAGTGCTAGTCGGATCGACAAAACCCTCGGGTTGTATCATATACACGTCCTCGGTTAAATTTCTGTGAAGGAAAGCCGTTCTGACATCCATCTGTCATATCTCGTAATCGAAATATGCAGCTATAGCTAGTACGATCCTCACCAATTTCAGCATCGCTACCGCGAGTAAGTCTCATCGTAGTCAATTCCTTGAACTTGTCCATAACCTTTAGCAACAAGCCGAGCTTTGTGGATCTGAACATTTCCGTCCACATCGGTTTTCTCCTTAAAGACCCATTTGCAACCAATGGTTGTTACGCCAGGCGGCGGATCAACCAAGTCCCAGACTTGATTCTCATCCATGGACTTTAACTTGGATCTCATGGCCTCCAGCCATGCCTCGGAATCTGGGATCACCATCACTTCCGCATATGTGGCCGGCTCATCGCTTTCTAGAAACAATACATCACACACTCTGCGCAATATTTCCGACCTCCGTGGTTCCGGTGCCGCTTCCACTACGGGTTCCCTGACTGACTCCGGTATGATCTCATCACCAGCCAAGCCGTCCCCGAGTGGTCCTCGAATTTCATCGAGTCGGACCGTCCTCCCACTGGCCTCCCGACTGAGAAACTCTTTCTCAAGGAAAACCCCGTTCCGAGCAACAAACACTTTGTTCTCTTCCCGGTTGTAGAAGCTATATCCCAAGGTTTCCCTCGGATATCGCACGAATATGCATTTATCCGATTTAGGTGTAATCTTGTCTGACATAAGTTTCTTGACAAATGCTTCACCACCCCAAATCTTTAGAAAAACAAACTGGGACTCTTCCCGGTCCACATCTCATGTGGTGTCTTGTCTACGGATTTTGATGGTACCCTGTTAAGTGTGAAAGCTGCAGTTTCTAGAGCGTATCCCCAAAATGACAATGGTAAATCCGATTTGCTCATCATAGACCGGACCATGTCCAACAAGGTCCTATTCCTCCATTCTGATATGCCATTTCTCTGTGGCGTACTCGGAGGTGTGAGCTGAGGTACTATACCTCGACTTTTTAGATGATCATCAAACTCCTAGCTCATGTACACACCTCCACGATCAGATTGCAGAAGCTTTATAGTCTTGCCGAGCTGATTCTCAACCTCGTTCTGAAACTCTTTGAACTTTTCAAAATTTTCCGACTTGTGCCTCATCAAATAGATATATCCATATCTACTCAAGTCATCGGTAAAAGTCACAAAGTACTGATAGCCACCTCTGGCAGTTGTGCTCATTGGACCACACACATCACTGTGTATAAGCTCCACAGCTCAGATGCCCTCTCGCAACTCTTTGCGAAAGGAGACTTAGTCATCTTGCAGAGCAAGCATGAGTCGTATGTCTCGAACGACTCGAAGTCGGACGAAGTTAGGAGCCCATCATCATGGAGCTTCTTCATGCATTTGAGACTAACGTGTCTAAGCCGGCAATGCCAGAAGTATGTCGAATTTATCTCATTAGGCTTATGCCTCTTGACATTCATGTTATAGACCGGTTCCTGTTCTAGATTCAATATAAATAGCCCATCAATAATGGGTGCATAGCCGTGGAATGTACCATTCAAAAAATATCGAACAACCATTGTCCTTTAAATTGAATTCATAACCTTGACTCATCAAACATGAGGCAGAAATAATGTTCCGACTAAGTGCAGCAATGTAATAACAATTATTCAATTCCATAATGAATTCGAGAGGAAGCTGGAGCTGCATCGTGCCGACCTCCAACGCATCAACTCTTGCTTTGTTGCCGACCCTGATGTCAATCTCCCCTTGTGCCACACGCCTAGTTCTTACCAGCCCTTGCATAGAGTTGCAAATATGAACAACCAGTCCGGTATCAAATACCCAAGAGCTACTAGGTATGTCACCAAGGTAAATGTCTATAACATATGCAACAAGTGTACCTTTGCATGAAGCAGCATTCCCGTTCTTCTTTCCATGCTCTGCAAGCCACTTGCTACAGTTCCTCTTCCAGTGACTGGTCTCCTTGCAGTGATAGCAAACGGTCTTCGAGTCCGGTCCAGACTTCGGCGCAGTGGCAGAGGTTACCGTCTCCGTGCCCTTTGCCTTAGCCTTTTTCTTGGACCAACTCTTCTTGAACTTAGCCGATTTCTGCACCATCAACACTTGATGCGTGCCTTTCTTAATATCTTGCTCTGCCACCTTGAGCATCCCATCCAATTCAGTGAGCTTCTTATCCATGCCATGCATATGATAGTTCGAGATGAACATCCCATAGCTGGGCGGAAGAGAACCTAGAATAGCATCAGTAGCCAGCTCATCCAAGAGCGGGAAGCCCAAACGATCCAAAGCTTGCACATATCCAATCATCTTGAACACATGTGGGGTCAGTGGATCACCTTCCTTCAGCTTGCAATCCATCAAGGATCACCAGACGTTGAACCTTTTGGTCCTAGCCTATGTCTGAAACATGCTCTTGAGACTCTTGATCATATCGTAAGCCTCAACATTTTCGAAATGCTGTTGCAAATCGGGCTCCATACAAGCCAGCATCAGACAGCTGATCTCCATTGATTGATCAACGGGTTTCTGGTAGGCATTCTTAGTTGTGGCATTAGCATTATTGGCAGGTTCCTCTGGAAGTGGATCCTCTAGAACATGTTCCTTTTTATCATGCTTGAGAATAATTCTCAGATTTCTATACCAGGTGGTAAAGTTTGTTCCATTCAGTTTATCCTTTTCCAGAATTGATTTCAATGCAAAGTTGGGTTGAGCAGGTGGTGCCATTGATCAACAACAGAAAATATGCAATCACTAAGCAATGTGTTTATGTAGAGTAATTCAAGCCTAAACAAAAATACTCCCACTGAAGTTAGCATCCCTCCGCAAACTCTCAGTGATTCAGGATCCGACTAGCGCATGCGACTAGTGAGATTTAGCATCACTGCTAGCCAACATACCTATCCGATAAGCAACTCCTTGCTAATCGTATCTCTATACGACTCTTGTCGGTCACGAAGGTATCTCATACCCCGGCTCCCAACCTTCTTTGCCACAAGGCCCAAAACCGTTTTGATAGCCTTGTCAAGTTAACCTGATGCAGTGCATGTCCATGTCCGACACGAACCCTTCAGTTCAAGGACATCCAGCAGCACCCCAATTTTATGAGCCCGCTACTAGACGTACTTGACGTGTGAAGGTGCAACATCGGGGATGGCAATTCGCTTGATATTCATGAGGGATCATTCTACCATTTTAACATGCATAGAAACAAAGAAGCATAACAATCACATATAAACATATACTGTGAAATAGTATGGCTCCTTCATGGACGTTCTTCCAGGTCGGCTCCTACTCCGATGAACATCTAGGAACTCCATCTTGTATGTCATGCCGGGACGCCAAGCCACCTGCCTGATCTCTATAATCCAACTACTACAACTAGTAATGAATTTTACATAGAGTTGCAAGTCGACATGCAGGTCGTTATACAATATAATGACAGCACTTTGGCTCCTGCCGGCTGACAAACATGACATGCAGGCCATGTATAAATTACACACATGCATCACATACACATGAGCCACACTATTCACATCAAACCTGCAAAACAAAGTTATGCATAGAATAGCATTCTACCGGTTTGTGTGTCGGGTACGAAATACACGGCGCTACGCACACGGCGGTCCCGATTTTGGGTTTACATTTCACTGTTAACCCTGATGGCGGATGACCAACCGGTAGGGGTAGATCGTGTCACGACCTCATCGATCCCGATTGACAGAAAACATAGCCTCAACGATCCCCATGTGCAGTTGATCATATCAACCGTGCACATAGCTGATCTCATCAAGGACAACAGATCTCATCTGCTGCCTTCACATATCTAATATGCATACGATCTGAATCCAAATCCTATAGCAGAGGATCTGATACCACTGCTGGGATCTACGGTAGGGTGCGTCGACTGCAAATTAAAATTTCCTACATGCAGAACAACCAAGAACATGCTACGGGAGATGGATCACAGATTGTTACCACTAGACGCGCGGTGCCATGCAGCGGAAGAAGAGTTGGGGCAACGCGTCCACGTAGATCGTCTCCTCCTCGCCCGGTCTCCCTCAAACAGCTGGTCGTCCGATCCCACGTAAAAATTTCGTCGGAGCGGCGCAAGTGCACCACCTCTAATGGTATCCGTGCGTGCAGGAGGAACACCGTGCAGCGGACTGCTAGATCCGATCACACAGTCGGCGGCGAATGGAGGTGGCTATTCGCAACACATGCAAACCCTAGTCGCAGCGCCGAAGCGATCAACCGAATAAGTGTGCCGCACCTCCACTTTATATAGGCGTCCATCGCAGGCTCAACACTTGGGCCTCGCACGGACCCTAAAGCCCAAAGTCTACTCGGTCACATTCCTAGTCCAGTTCGGATCACATCTGACCAGTGTCCTACGAACCGAACTTGCATGTTCCTTCCCTTAAGCGCGCGACCCCTTAGGTTCAAGTCGGCTTGGTCACAGTTCGGATCACCTCCGACCTGCACGGTTGGTAGCGGCCTCTAGCAAGGCGTGCGGACCACCAAGCAGACTATGAAGCTGGTTAGGCGAACATGTACAACGTGTCACACTTCTGTTCCCTTTGCCGCACGATATATGTTGTCGGCCTCAAGGCGAGTCTGTCATCCTTGTGGTAGCCCGACCTCTTTCTCATTCCAGTGATGCCGACCACAAACCGGATTATCTCATAATCCTTGTCGCATGGCCATGCTTATCCTGGTCGGATCAGATGAGGGGCCCAGAGTATATCTCTCCTGATCGGAGGGGCAAATCCCATCTTGCTCGACCATGTCTCGCAGCATGGGACTGGACAAACCCGAAACCTACCTTTGTAACTACCTAGTCACGGAGTAGCGTTTGGTCGGCCCAAAGCAAGTCTGTCGCCATCCCGAGTACATGCGTCAGCTCAGGTCTTAGGACATAGAACGTATGTTGTACTAGAGACTCACAGATGACATATCGTTGTGTCTCATAGTTGGGTCTGTCCGACTCGGACCTTATATCGACTCGGATCCGACTACGTCGAAACCGACCAGACCTTTCCAAGTCCATATTATCCGGTTAGCATCCAATGCTCCATGGCTAGTGAGACCGAGCCATCGACCGTGTCATATGCTAGTCTAGTCGGCTGCGCGTCCACACAACCCTTTCGACTAGGGACCTTTTCGGACAGTCATCATACAATGCATAGTCCCACAAACAAGTCATGTACTTGCTGATACACATCATTGATAATGTCCCAGGACTATCTTTATTCATAAACACATAGGAAATATCATCATACATGATTGCCTTTAGGGCATATCTCCAACAACAACTCTTTGCACTTCTGGTCGGGGTGAAGATACCCCGAACAAGCCCCTCAAAGGATTATTTTCCACAGTAACAAGTGACAGTAAATTTCAGCACACTATATAAATGTTTCCTTACCAAATTCCACTTGCCAAAGGCGCTTCACTACCCGGCAATGGTGCCAGAAAAGAGTCATGGTGACCCACAAGTATAGGGGATCTATCGTAGTCCGTTCGATAAGTAAGAGTGTCGAACCCAATGAGGAGTAGAAGGAAATGACAAGCGGTTTTCAGTAAGGAATTCTCTGCAAGCACTGAAATTATCGGTAATAGACAGTTTTGTGATAAGGTAATTCGTAACGGGTAACAAGTAAAAAAGTAAAAAAGGTGCAGCAAGGTGGCCCAATCCTTTTTGTAGCAAAGTACAAGCCTGGACAAACTCTTATATAAAGCAAAGCTCTCCCGAGGACACATGGGAATTACTGTCAAGCTAGTTTTCATCATCCTCATATGATTCGCGTTCGTTACTTTGATAATTTGATATGTGGGTGGACCGGGGCTTGGGTACTGCCCTTACTTGGACAAGCCTCCCACTTATGATTAACCTCTCTCATAAGCATCCGTAAATACGAAAGAATAATTAAGGTATACCTAACCATAGCATGAAACATATGGATCAAAATCAGCCCCTGATGAAGCAACGCATAAACTAGGGTTTAAGCTTCAGTCACTCTAGCAACCCATCATCTACTTATTACTTCCCAATGCCTTCCCCTCGGCCCAAATCATGGTGAAGTGTCATGTAGTCTACATTCACATAACACCAATAGAGGAGAGACAACATACATCAAATCAAAATATCAAATGAATACCAAATGTACTTATAACAAGACTTCTCCCATGGCCTCAGGAACAAATGTAACTACTCACAAATCATATTCATGTTCGTAATCAGAGGGGTATTGAATAGCATTAAGGCTCTGAACATATGATCTTCCACCGAATAAACCAACTAGCATCAACTACAAGGAGTAATCAACACTACTAGCAACCCATGGGTACCAATCTGAGGTTTTGAGACAAAGATCAGATACAAGAGATGAACTAGTGTTTGAGAGGAGATGGTGCTGGTGATGATGTTGATGGAGATTGACCCACTCACGATGAGAGGGCCGATGGTGATGACGATGGCAACGATTTCCCCCTCCCGGAGGTATGTTTCCCCGGCAGAACAGCCCGTCGAAGCCCTAGATTGGACCTGCCCTGGTTCCACCTCGAGACAATGGCGCTTCATCCCGAAAGCTTCCTTCTAATTTTTTTCAGGGGAAAAGAGACCATATAGCACAAGATGGACATCGGGGGCCTGCCAGGTGGCCCATGAGGCAGGGGTGTGCCCTCCACCCTCGTGGCTGGTGGGTGGCCCCCCTCTGGTGCTTTCTTTGCCCAATATTTTTAATATATTCCAAAACTGACTTTCCTAGAGTTTCGGGACTTTTGGACTTGTACAGAATAGGTCTCTAATATTTGCTCCTTTTCCAGCCCAGAATTACAGCTGCCGGCATTCTCCCTCTTGATGTAAACCTTATAAATTAAGAGAGAAAAGGCGTAAGTATTGTGACATAACGTGTAATAATAGCCCATAATGCAATAAATATCGAAATAAAAGCATGATGCAAAATAAAGATCTTCATTGGTTCTGATGCACTAGGTATGACACCGAGATCGAAAATGAACTCCTTCATCCAGACTCCTTCATTTGCTGCTTCCGAAGCAGTTATGTACTCTGCTTCGCATGTATATCCCGCCATGATGCTTTGTTTAGAACTGCACCAACTGACAGCTCCACCATTTAATATAAACACGTATCCGGTTTGCGATTTAGAATCGTCTGGATCAGTGTCAAAGCTTGCATCGACGTAACCATTTACGACTAGCTCTTTGTCACCTCCATAAACGAGAAACATATCCTTAGTACTTTTCAGGTATTTCAGGATGTTCTTGACCGCTGTCCAGTGATCCACTCCGGGATTACTTTGGTACCTCCCTGCCAAACTTATTGCTAAGCATACGTCAGGTCTGGTACACAGCATTGCATACATGATAGAGCCTGTGGCTGAAGCATAGGGAACATCTTTCATTTTCTCTCTATCTTCTGATGTGGTCGGGCATTGAGTCTGACTCAACTTCACACCTTGTAATACAGGCAAGAACCCTTTGTTTGCCTGATCCATTTTGAACTTTTTCAAAACTTTATCAAGGTATGTGCTTTGTGAAAGTCCAATTAATCGTCTTGATCTATCTCTATAGATCTTGATGCCCAATATGTAAGTAGCTTCACCAAGGTCTTTCATCGAAAAACTTTTATTCAAATATCCCTTTATGCTATCTAAAAATTCTATATCATTTCCAATCAACAATATGTCATCTACATATAATATCAGAAATGCTAAAGAGCTCCCACTCACTTTCTTGTAAATACAGGATTCTCCAAAAGTCTGTATAAAACCATATGCTTTGATCACACTATCAAAGCGTTTATTCCAACTCCGAGAGGCTTGCACCAGTCCATAAATGGATCGCTGGAGCTTGCCCACTTTGTTAGCACCTTTTGGATCGACAAAACCTTCCGGTTGCATCATATACAACTCTTCTTCCAGAAATCCATTCAGGAATGCAGTTTTGACATCCATTTGCTATATTTCATAATCATAAAATGCGGCAATTGCTAACATGATTCGGACAGACTTAAGCATCTCTACGGGTGAGAAAGTCTCATCATAGTCAACCCCTTGAACTTGTCGAAAACCTTTTGCAACAAGTTGAGCTTTGTAGACAGTTACATTACCATCAGTGTCAGTCGTCTTCTTGAAGATCCATTTATTCTTGATGGCTTGCCGATCATCGGGCAAGTCAACCAAAGTCCACACTTTGTTCTCATACATGGATCCCATCTTAGATTTTATGGCCTCAAGCCATTTTGCGGAATCTGGGCTCATCATCGCTTCCTCATAGTTCGTAGGTTCGCCATGGTCAAGTAACATGACTTCCAGAATAGGATTACCGTACCACTCTGGTGCGGATCTTACTCTGGTTGACCTACGAGGTTTGGTAGTAACTTGATCTGAAGTTTCATGATCAATATCATTAGCTTCCTCACTGATTGGTGTAGTTGTCACAGGAACCGGTTCTTGTGATGAACTACTTTCCAATAAGGGAGCAGGTACAGTTACCTCATCAAGTTCTACTTTCCTCCCACTCACTTCTCTTAAGAGAAACTCCTCTAGAAAGGATCCAAATTTATCAACAAAAATCTTGCCCTCAGATCTGTGATAGAAGGTGTACCCAATAGTCTATTTTGGGTATCCTATGAAGACACATTTATCCAATTTGGGTTCGAGCTTATCTGGTTGAAGTCTCTTCACATAAGCATTGCAGCCCCAAACTTTAAGAAACGGTAACTTTGGTTTGTTGCCAAATCACAGTTCATAAGGCGTCGTCTCAACGAATTTTGATGGTGCCCTATTTAACGTGAATGCGGCCGTCTCTAAAGCATAACCCCAAAATGATAGCGGTAAATTAGTAAGAGACATCATAGATCGCACCATATCTAGTAAAGTACGATTACAACATTCGGACACACCATTTCGTTGTGGTGTTCCGGGTGGCGTGAGTTGCGAAACTATTCCGCATTACTTCAAATGTAAACCAAACTCGTAACTCAAATATTCTCCTCCACGATCAGATCGTAGAAACTTTATTTTCTTGTTACGATGATTTTCCACTTCACTCTGAAATTCTTTGAACTTTTCAAATGTTTCAGACTTGTGTTTCATCAAGTAGATATACCCATATCTGCTTAAATCATCCGTGAAGGTGAGAAAATAATGATACCCGCCACGAGCCTCAATATTCATTAGACCACACACATCGGTATGTATGATTTCCAATAAATCAGTTGCTCGCTCCATAGTTCCAGAGAACGGCGTTTTAGTCATCTTTCCCATGAGGCACGGTTCGCAAGTACCAAGTGATTCATAATCAAGTGATTCCATAAGTCCATTAGTATGGAGTTTCTTCATGCGCTTTACACCAATATGACCCAAACGGCACTGCCACAAATAAGTTGCACTATCATTATCAACTCTGCATCTTTTGGCTTCATCATTATGAACATGTGTATCACTACTATCGAGATTTAATAAAAATAGACCACTCTTCAAGGGTGCATGACCGTAAAAGATATTACTCATATAAATGGAATAACCATTATTCTCTCATTTAAATGAATAACCTTCTCGCATCAAACAAGATCCAGATATAATGTTCATGCTCAACAATGGCACCAAATAACAATTCTTCAGGTGTAAAACTAATCCCGAAGGTAGATGTAGAGGTAGCGTGCCGACCGCGATCACATCGACTTTGGAACCATTTCCCCCGCGCATCGTCACCTCATCCTTAGACAATCTTCGCTTAATCCGTAGTCCCTATTTCGAGTTGCAAATATTAGCAACAGAACCAGTATCAAATACACAGGTGCTACTGCGAGCATTAGTGAGGTACACATCAATAACATGTATATCACATATACCTTTGTTCATCTTGCCATCCTTCTTATCCGCCAAATACTTGGGGCAGTTCCGCTTCCTATGACCAATCTGCTTGCAGTAGAAGCACTTAGTCTCAGGCTTAGGTCCAGACTTGGGTTTCTTCTCTTGAGCGGCAACTTGTTTGCTGTTCTTCTTGAAGTTCCCCTTCTTCTTCCCTTTACCCTTTTTCTTGAAACTAGTGGTCTTATTGACCATCAACACTTGATGCTCCTTCTTGATTTCTACCTCCACAGCCTTTAGCATTGCGAAGAGCTCGGGAATAGTCTTGTCCATCCCTTGCATATTATAGTTCATCACGAAGCTCTTGTAGCTTGGTGGCAGTGATTGAAGAATTCTGTCAATGACACTATCAGCAGGAAGATTAACTCCCAGTTGAATCATGTGATTATTATACCCAGACATTTTGAGTATGTGTTCACTGACAGAACTATTCTCCTCCATCTTGAAGCTATAGAACTTATTGGAGACTTCATATCTCTCAATCCGGGCATTTGCTTGAAATATTAACTTCAACTCCTGGAACATCTCATATGCTCCATGACATTCAAAACATCATTGAAGTCCTGGTTCTAAGCCGTAAAGCATGGCACACTGAACTATCGAGTAGTCATCAGCTTTGCTCTGCCAGACGTTCTTAACATCGTCAGTTGCATATGCAGTAGGCCTGGCACCCAGCGGTGCTTCCAGGACGTAATTCTTCTGTGCAGCAATGAGGATAATCCTGAAGTTATGGACCCCGTCCGTGTAATTGCTACCATCATCTTTCAACTTTGCTTTCTCAAGGAACGCATTAAAATTCAACGGCACAACAGCACGAGCCATCTATCTACAACAAACATAGACATGCAAAATACTATCATGTACTAAGTTCATGATAAATTTAAGTTCAATTAATCATATTACTAAAGAACTCCCACTTAGACAGACATCTCTCTAGTCATCTAATTGATCACGTGATCCAAATCAACTAAACCATGTCCGATCATCACGTGAGATGGAGTAGTTTTCAATGGTGAACATCACTATGTTGATCATATCTACTATATGATTCACGTTCGACCTTTCGGTCTCCGTGTTCCGAGGCCATATCTGTATATGCTAGGCTCGTCAAGTTTAACCTGAGTATTCTGGGTGTGCAACTGTTTTGCACCCGTTGTATTTGAACGTAGAGCCTATCACACCCAATCATCACGTGGTGTCTCAGCACGAAGAACTTTCGCAATGGTGCATACTCAGGGAGAACACTTCTTGATAATTAGTGAGAGATCATCTTAAAATGCTACCGTCAATCAAAGCAAGATAAGATGCATAAAGGATAAACATCACATGCAATCAATATAAGTGATATGATATGGCCATCATCATCTTGTGCTTGTGATCTCCATCTCCAAAGCACCATCGCGATCACCATCGTCAGCGGCGCGACACCTTGATCTCCATCGTAGCATCGTTGTTGTTTCGCCATCTATTGCTTCTATGACTATCGCGACCTCTTAGTGATAAAGTAAAGCAATTACAGGGCGCTTGCATTTTATACAATAAAGCGACAACCATATGGCTCCTGCCAGTTGCCGATCACTCGGTTACAAAACATGATCATCTCATACAATAAAATATAGCATCACGTCTTGACCATATCACATCACAACATGCCCTGTAAAAACAAGTTAGACGTCCTCTACTTTGTTGTTGCAAATTTTACGTGGCTGCTATGGGCTGAGCAAGAACCGTTCTTACCTACGCATCAAAACCACAACGATAGTTCGTCAAGTTAGTGCGGTTTTAACCTTCTCAAGGACCGGGCGTAGCCACACTTGGTTCAACTAAAGTTGGAGAAACTGACACCCGCCAGCCACCTCTGTGCAAAGCACGTCGGTAGAACCAGTCTCGCGTAAGCGTACGCGTAATGTCGGTCTGGGCCGCTTCATCCAACAATATCGCCGAACCATAGTATGACATGTTGGTAAGCAGTATGACTTGTATCGCCCACAACTCACCTGTGTTCTACTCGTGCATATAACATCAATGCATAAAACCTAGGCTCGGATGCCACTGTTGGGGAACGTAGTAATTTCAAAAAAGTTCCTACGCACAGGCAAGATCATGGTGATGCATAGAAACGAGAGGGGAGAGTGTTGTCCATATACCTTCATAGACCGATAGCGGAAGCGTTAGGACAACGCGGTTGATGTAGTCATACGTCTTCACGGCCCGACCGATCAAGCACCAAAACTACGGCACCTCCGAGTTCTAGCACACGTTCAGCTCGATGACGTCCCTTGAACTCCGATCCAGCCGAGTGTCGAGGGAGAGTTCCATCAGCACGACGGCGTGGTGACGATCTTGATGTTCTATCGTCGCAGGGCTTCGCCTAAGCACCGCTACAATATTATCAAGGAGGACTATGGTGGAGGGGGGCACCGCACATGGCTAAGAGATCCAAGGATCAATTGTTGTGTCTAGAGGTACCCCCTGCCCCCGTATATAAAGGAGCAAGGGGGAGGGGGCGGCCGGCCTAGGAGGGGGCGCGCCAAGGGGAGTCCTACTCCCACCGGGAGTAGGACTCCCTCCTTCCTTGTTGGAGTAGGAGAAGGGGGAAAGAGGAAGGAGAGAGAGGAAGGAAAGGGCGGGCGCCGCCCCCCTCTCCTTGTCCTATTCAGACTAGGGGGGAGGGGCGCGCGGCCCAGCCCTTGCCTCCTCTCCTCTTCTCCACTAAGGCCCATGTAGGCCCATTAAGCCCCCGGGGGGTTCCGGTAACCTCCCAGTACTCCGATAAAATCCCGATTTCTCTCGGAACACTTCTGACATCCAAATATAGGCTTCCAATATATCAATCTTCATGTCTCGGCCATTTCGAGACTCCTCGTCATGTCCGTAATCACATTCGGCACTCCGAACAAACTTCGGTACATCAAAACTCATAAACTCATAATATTACTGTCATGGAAACCTTAAGCATGCGGACCCTACGGGTTCGAGAACTATGTAGACATGACCGAGAACTGTTTCCGGTTAATAACCAATAGAAGAACCTGGATGCTCATATTGGCTCCTACATATTCTACAAAGATCTTTATCGGTCAAACCGCATAACAACCTACGTTGTTCCCTTTGTCATCGGTATGTTACTTGCCCGATATTTGATCGTCGGTATCTCAATACCTAGTTCAATCTCATTACCGTCAAGTTCCTTTACTCGTTATGTAATGCATCATTCCGTAAATAACTCATTAGCCACATTGCTTACAAGGCTTATAGTGATGTGCATTACCGAGAGGGCCCAGAGATACCTCTCCGACAATCGGAGTGACAAAACCTATCTCGAAATATGCCAACTCAACATGTACCTTTGGAGACACCTTTAGAGCTCCTTTATAATCACCCAGTTACGTTGTGACGTTAGGTAGCACACAAAGTGTTCCTCCGGTAAACGGGAGTTGCATAATCTCATAGTTGTAGGAACATGTATAAGTCATGAAGAAAGCAATAGCAACATACTAAATGATCAAGTGCTAAGCTAACGGAATGGGTCATGTCAATCACATCATTCTCCTTATGATGTGATCCCGTTAATCAAATGACAACTCATGTCTATGGTTAGGAAACATAACCATCTTTGATTAATGAGCTAGTCAAGTAGAGGAATACTAGTGACTTTAAGTTTGTCTATGTATTCACACATATATCATGTTTCCGGCTAATACAATTATAGCATGAATAATAAAAATTTATCATGATATGAGGAAATAAATAATAACTTTATTATTGCCTCTAGGGCATATTTCCTTCAGAGGGTGGGGGGCGCCCCCCCCCCCTACTGGGCGCGCCCCTGTCTCCCGGGCCCCCTGGTGGCCCTCCGGTTCCCATCTTCTGTTATATGAAGGCTTTTACCCTGGAAAAAATCATAAGCAAGCTTATGGGATGAAACTCCACCGCCACGAGGAGGAACCTTGGCAGAAACAATCTATGGCTCCGGCGGAGCTGTTCTGCCGGGGAAACTTCCCTCCAGGAGGGGGAAATCATTGCCATCGTCATCACCAACGATCCTCTCATCGGGAGGGGGTCAAATCTCCATCAACATCTTCACCAGCACCATCTCCCCTCAATACCCCAGTTCATCTCTTGTATGCAATCTTGTATCAACACCACAAATTGGTACCTGTGGGTTGCTAGTAGTGTTGATTACTCCTTGTAGTTGATGCTAATTGGTTTACTTGGTGGAAGATCATATGTTCAGATCCTTAATGCATATTAGTACTCCTCTGATCATGAACATGAATATGATTTGTGAGTAGTTACATCTGTTCCTGAGGACATGGGTGAAGTCTTGCTATTAGAAGTCATGTGAATTTGGTATTCGATCGATATTTTGATGAGATGTATGTTGTCTATCCTCTAGTGGTGTTATGTGAACGTCGACTACATGACACTTCACCATTATTTGGGCCTAGAGGAAGGCATTGGGAAGTAATAAGTAGATGATGGGTTGCTAGAGTGACAGAAGCTTAAACCCTAGTTTATACGTTGCTTCGTAAGGGGCTGATTTGGATCCACTAGTTTCATGCTATGGTTAGGTTTACCTTAATACTTCTTTTGTAGTTGCGGATGCTTGCAATAGGGGTTAATCATAAGTGGGATGCTTGCCCAAGAAATGGCAGTACCCAAGCACCGGTCCACCCACATATCGAATTATCAAAGTACCGAAAGCGAATCATATGAGTGTGATGAAAACTAGCTTGACGGTAATTCCCCTGTGTCCTCGGGAGCGCTTTTCTCATTATAAGAAATTTTCCAGGGTTGTCCTTTGCTACAAAATGGATTGGGCCACCTTGCTGCACTTTATTTACTTTCATTGCTTGTTACCCGTTACAAATTATCTTATCACAAAACTATATGTTACCTATTATTTCAGTGCTTGCAGAGAATACCTTACTGAAAACCGCTTGTCATTTCCTTCTGCTCCTCGTTGGATTTGACA
This sequence comes from Triticum dicoccoides, assembly GCF_002162155.2. Lineage (NCBI taxonomy): Eukaryota > Viridiplantae > Streptophyta > Magnoliopsida > Poales > Poaceae > Triticum > Triticum dicoccoides. The sequence goes on along the minus strand of NC_041387.1, from coordinate 564,586,560 downwards.
CTCTTACTTATCAAAAGGACTATGATAGATCCCCTATACTTGTGGGTCATCAGATGGCCGCTTCGATCACTTCTGTCTCATGCAGAGGATGTAGCGATTCGCGGGGAGGACTACATGATCAGGGGGCAGCATGCTGCCCTCGCGAAGGCCCTGACTCTGGCGTGATGTGATGATGTGATGCTGTGAACTGAATCTTTATGTTTATCTGTTGGGTTACTTTTGGTTTGTTGAACTGAATCTGGTTGGTTATGGTTTGTTGAACTGAATTTAGTTTTCATGAATTTGGTTATGGTTGGCTATGTTGATGCTAGTAATCTGGTTGCTATCTATATTTGTCTGTCCTTAAATTTGCCTACGGTATATTTGTCTCCTGAATCTATGGTTAGTTATGTTTAGATGATGTGAACTATATTTTAGGTGCTGCAATGATCATACATGTTGTTTCAGTGTTGCTTCACTGATCACACATGTTGTTTCAGTGTTGCTTCACTGATCACACATGTTGTTTCGGTGTTGCTTCACTGATCACACATGCTGCTTTTTCACTGATCATAAAGGAGTTTTATCCTAATTATTTGTCTCATGTTTATTAATCAAATCAAATGCATGATTTTTCCCACCAGCATGTTTCATTATCCGATGTTTTCAACTGACATTCGACTAGACAGTATAAATTCAAGAAAATGCAAAAATAAATAAAACCTTAGCAAACTATCTATGTTTGTGTAGGAGATCATGTGTGCAATATTTGAAGTGATTTAGAGGAGGTCAAATAAATTTGAATTTGAGAAATGTGCTCCAAATGAGCTCCCAGGCTAGGGTAAATTGTAATTAAGTTTTTTTGGACCTACTCTAAATGAGCCAAATGTTTTTTATTGACAAATATTCACTTTCCATAGTGTAGATTCGAAGTCTCACTATTTTTTGAATTAATCTTCATATTTTTACATTTTCTTTTGAAAACATATGCTTTAATATAAAAACTATTAAAAACATGTTCGAAATATGAAAATGGAAAACTAAGTTCAGATCCTTCTTATTCACTTTGAAATAAAGCTTTGGTGATTTTTTTTCAAAAACAGAAGTTAACCCTACCTCCTCTCCTTGAACTCTATGAAATCATGTATGTGATAGCTCATATGTGTGAAGGTTTTATCATGAAAATGACCATAGACCAAGTTTATGATTTTTGGTTGGTAACATGTCACATAAGACAACATTGTGCTCAGGTTTTATATTTTTTGATTTTTTTTAAATTAATGGTGCTCATTTGACCTCGATCGTGTCAACTAGGTTTTTTTCATGAAAATGACCATAGACCAAGTTTAGTATTTTTCCTCGTTAGTTTGTCTTATAAAATGACGAACGGCGAAGGTTTCATATTTTTTTCTTTTTTTAAATTAGTTATGCTCAGTCAAAGCCTCCGAAACCCCGTTGACCAGCTCAAAACTACTCTAAACCCCGCAGGGTTTTGCCTAACCCTAGCTCCCAACGCCAGCCATCCGATCATACCCTCGCGCCAAGCGACATCCCTCAGATTTGGTCTTCTAGAAGGAATTAGGTGGGTTGGCTGCGTGCAGGCTCCGCGTCGTTGGATCACAAGGACGGCTCCACATCATTGGATCGCCGGGCGATCTGCGAGAGGCGATCCTATTGGTTGTGCTCGGCTGCTTGCCCACCACTGACTCCGCGAAAAAAATGTTGTTTTGGGCCCGAAAGGAAACCAAGCTCTGGTTGGGCCGTCGAATTGCTTCTTCTTTTTTTTGCATCGTTTGCTCTGTTTTTTGTGAATATGATGGCTCTGTATTTTTGCATCACTTGAAATCAATTGACACTGCGTAGCAAAATTTTGTTCTTTTTGTTCTATACAAATGCAAAATGACCAAATTTTTAGGGGCCAAATTTATTTTTATCATGCATAATGGCCACAAACTATTCAAAAATTGTCTCTTTTTGTTCATATAATATATATATAGATATATGACCACGGATTCCCACGCGTGCAATTAGATTCTTTTTATTCTTCTTTTCAAACCAACGTTTCCCACGTGTGTACACTCCTGATGTTGCGGTGGGTTTGAAAATGGGCTACTTCACATTTGACCCCGTTATTTCCACGGCCAAATAACACGTAGCATTATGGCTATTTAAGCCACCTCTGCCTCTGCCATCCCTCATCCATCTCCCGTCCTCTCTGCCATCTGCCCTTCTGGCTCTTCGAACACTTCTCCTTCTTCTAGTACATCCTCAGCCATGCAGTACACCGAACCAACCTACCACTTCCCACCCACCGTGCCGGAGAAGCTCTACCCTCTTGGTGTGTACGTTGAGTGCACACTACGTGTGTGGGCGATATCAAGGTGGAGGACCACAAGGAACTTCACCGAGTTCTTCCTTGCGTCTGCCTACCACCATCTCCCACGGGGATCTCCAAGGATGTTCCGTGTCGAGGAGGTCATCCAAAAAGGGGTGGTGGTTGCTCTCCTTGCCCACTTCACCAACACATTCAACGCCTTCTACCTCCTCGGTCGGGTGTTTTGGTGTGGCTGTGAATTCATCGCTTTCACCACCCACAACATGTTCAAGGAGTAGACCAACATCTTCCCCACCGCGTCGTGCATGCACACTCTTCCGTACCCCATCGACAATGCCCCGGAGGAGCAGTGAAGGGCACCCGGAGGAGGAGCGAGGTGGAGAAGGCGGCGTCTAGGGTTCTAAGCCCTCTATCTATATATTTTTGAGTCTATGTTATGTTAAGTTGTCATTGAACTATGTTGGAGATGCTATGGGCTTGTTGGCCCTTTTATTAAGTTCTATTATTAAGTTTTCTATCTATTCTATAATGAAGTTCTTCCTAGTTTCAACTATGTGATCGTGCTATGGGCTTGTTGGCCCTATCTAAATATTTGTTGATTGTTTTCTTAGAGAGCTCGCTTTGTTAGTAACCACCTAGTGCATGCAGCCACAATGAACCCTTCTTTTTTTACACAAGCCAAAAATATGTAGCCACCTAGCTAGTGCATGCAGCCACAACATATTTGTTCAATTTATTTGTCGTAGAAAAATGGGTGCAGATGCAAGTGGATCAAAAAGGCTACAACTGACCATAAAAAATGATGCTCTAAATCGAGGATACAAGCATGCGAGAAGAGAGGAACCAGCAGCAGCGACCGTCGTTGCATCCGTGGCGGCTGGCGTGCACGAAAGTGGCTTGGTCAGTGCATCGTGGCGGCAAGCATCAGCGCATGCAGGCTCAGTCGGTGCATCGTGGCGGCGCGCATCGACGCATGCAGGCAGGCTTGTTGGGTGCATGCATAGCAGGCTTCTGTCGTGGCAGCGCACACAGGCGTTTAATGCAAGGTACGGCCCAAAAAAACCACGGCCCAACGGTCGAACTGCAACACCGCTAAATGCGACCCCACTCGTCAGAGTTAACGGTCAAAGTACTGACCCGACGGCGACGTCCGTTGTGACCTGTTCTGAGGATTTCGGGCAAAGGGAGTGGGGAAAACTGAGCAAAAGTTAAGAGCATGGGGATGAATGAGTAGAGCTAAGGAACCAGGGGCACAAATATAAAAAACCCTATTAGAAATGCTACAAAGCTCCCACTCACTTTCTTGTAAATACAGGCTTCTACAAAAGTCTGTATAAAACCATATGCTTTGATCACCTCATCAAAGCGTATATTCCAATTATTCTTCTTCTTGAAGATCCATTTATTTTCTATGGCTTGCCGATCATCGGGCAAGTCAACCAAAGTCCATACTTTGTTTTCATACATGGATCCCATCTCAGATTTCATGGCCTCAAGCCATTTTGCGGAATCTGGGCTCATCATCGCTTCCTCATAGTTCGTAGGTTTGTCATGGTCTAGTAACATGACTTCTAGAACAGGATTACCATAGCACTCTTGGTACGGAACGTGCTCTGGTTGACCTACGAGGTTCGGTAATAGCTTGATCCGAAGTTTCATGACCATTATCATTAGCTTCCTCACTAGTTCGGGTAGGCATCACAGGAACGGTTTTCTGTGATGAGCTACTTGCCAATTCGAGAGAAGGTACAATTACCTCATCAAGTTCTACTTTCCTCCCACTGACTTCTTTTGACAGAAACTCCTTCTCTATAAAGGATCCATTCTTAGCAACAGTCTCTTTTGGGTATCCTATGAAGACACACTTCTCCGATTTGGGTTCGAGCTTAGCAGGCTGAAGCTTTTTCACATAAGCATCGCAACCCAAAACTTTAAGAAACGACAGCTTAGGTTTCTTGCCAAACCACAATTCATACGGGGCCGTCTCAACAGATTTAGACGGTGCCCTATTTAAAGTGAATGTAGCTGTCTCTAATGCATAACCCTAGAACAATAGTGGTAAATCGGTAAGATACATCATAGATCACACCATATCTCGTAAAGTACGATTACGACATTCAGACACACCATTACGATGTGATGTTCCACGTGGCGTGAGTTGTGAAACTATTCCACATTGTTTTAAATGAAGGCCAAACTCGTAACTCAAACATTCGCCTCCACGATCAGATCGTAGAAACTTTATTTTTCTTGTTACGATGATTCTCCACTTCACTCTGAAATTCTTTGAACTTTTCAAATGTTTCAGACTTGTGTTTCATTAAATAGATATACCCATATCTGCTAAAATCATCTGTGAAGGTTAGAATATAACGATATCCACCGCGAGCCTCAACACTCATTGGATCGCATACATCGGTATGTATTATTTCCAATAAGTCAGTAGCTCGCTCCATTGTTCCGGAGACGGAGTTTTAGTCATCTTGCCCATGAGGCATGGTTCGCAAGCATCAAATGATTCATAATCAAGTGATTCCAAAAGTCCATCCGCATGGAGTTTCTTCATGCGCTTTACACCAATATGACCTAAACGGCAGTGCCACAAATATGTTGCACTATCATTATCAACTTTGCATCTTTTGGCATCAATATTATAAATATGTGTATCACCACGATCGAGATTCAACAAAAATAGACCACTCTTCAAGGGTGCATGACCATAAAATATATTACTCATATAAATAGAACAACCATTATTCTCTGATTTAAATGAATAACCGACTCGCATTAAACAAGATCCAGATATAATCTTCATGCTCAACGTTGGCACCAAATAACAAATATTCAGGTCTAAAACTAATCCCGGAGGTAGATGTAGAGGTAGCGTCCGACGGCGATCACATCGACCTTGGAACCATTCCCGACGCGCATCATCACCTCGTCCTTAGCCAATCTTCGTTTAATCCGTAATCCCTGTTTCGAGTTACAAATATGAGCAACCGAACCGGTATCAAATACCCAGGCACTACTACGAGCATTAGTAAGGTACACATCAATAACATGTATATCAAATATACCTTTGTTCACTTTTCCATCCTTCTTATCTGCCAAATACTTGGGGCAGTTCCTCTTCTAGTGACCAATCCCTTTGCAGTAAAAGCACTCAACTTTAGGCTTAGGTCCAGACTTGGGCTTCTTCCCGGGAGTGGCAACTTGCTTGCCATTCTTCTTGAAGTTCCCCTTCTTTCCTTTCCACTTTTTCTTGAAACTAGTGCTCTTGTTAACCACCAACTCTTGATGCTCCTTCTTGATCTCTACCTCCGCTGCTTTGAGCATTGCGAAGAGCTCGGGAATAGTCATCTCCATCCCTTGCATATTATAGTTCACAACGAAGCCTTTATAGCTTGGTGGTAGTGATCGAAGAACTCTGTCAATAACACTATCATCTGGAAGACTAACTCTCAGCTGAGTCAAGTGGTTATGATACCCAGACATTCTGAGTATGTGTTCACTGACAGAACTATTCTCCTCCATCTTGCATCTATAGAACTTGTTGGAGACTTCATATCTCTCAACTCGGGAATTTGCTTGAAATATTAACTTCAACTCCCGGAACATCTCATATGCTCCACGACGTTCAAAATGTTTTTGAAGTCCCGATTCTAAGCCGTAAAGCATGGCACACTAAACTATCGAGTAGTCATCAGATCGAGCTTGCCAGACGTTCATAACATCAGTATCTGCTCTTGCAGGAGGCCTTTCACCTAGCGGTGCATCAAGGACATAATTCTTATGTGCAGCAATGAGGATAATCCTCAAGTTACAGACCTAGTCCGTGTAGTTGCTACCATCATCTTTCAACTTAGCTTTCTCTAGGAACGCATTAAAATTCAAGGGAATGGTAGCACGGGCCATTGATCTACAACATAGATATGCAAAAACTATCAGGACTAAGTTCATGATAAATTAAGTTCAATTAATCATATTACATAAGAACTCCCACTTAGATAGACATCCCTCGAGTCATCGAAATGATCACGTGACCCAAATCAACTAAACCATGTCCAATCATCACGTGAGATGGAGTAGTTTTCAATGGTGAACATCTCTATGTTGATCATATCTACTATATGATTCACGTTCGACCTTTCGGTCTCCAGTGTTTCGAGGCCATGTCTGTACATGCTAGGCTCATCAAGTTTAACCCGAGTATTCTGCATGTGCAAAATTGTCTTGCACCCATTGTATGCGTATGTAGAGCTTATCACACCCGATCATCATGTGGTGTCTCAGCACGAAGAACTGTCGCAACGGTGCATACTCAGGGAGAACACTTATACCTTGAAATTTTAGTAAGGGATCATCTATAATGCAACGTCGTACTACGCAAAATAAGATGCATAAAAGATAAAAATCACATGCAATCAAAATATGTGACATGATATGGCCATCATCATCTTGTACCTTCGATCTCCATCTCCAAAGCACCGTTATGATCTCCATCGTCACCAGCCTGACACCTTGATCTCCATCGTGGCGTCGTGGTCGTCTCGCCAAGTATTGCTTCTACAACTATCACTAACGCATAGTGATAAAGTAAAGCAATTACATGGCATTTGCATTTCATACAATAAAGCGATAACCATAAGGCTCCTGCCAGTTGCTGATAACTTTACAAAACATGATAATCTCATACAACAACATATATTACATCATGTCTTGACCATAGCACATCACAACATGCCCTGCAAAAACAAGTTATACGTCCTCTACTTTGTTGTTGCAAGTTTTATGTGGCTGCTACAGGCTTCTAGTAAGAACTGTTCTTACCTACGCATCAAAACCACAATGGTGTTTCGTCAAGTTTGTTGTTTTAACCTTCAACAAGGACCAACCGCAGTCAAATTCAATTCAACTAAAGTTGGAGAAATAGACACCCGCCAGCCACCTTTACGCAAAACTAGTTACATGTCTGTCGGTGGAACCGGTCTCATGAAGGTGGTCATGTAAGGTTGATCCGGGCCGCTTCATCCAACAATACCACTGAATCAAAAAAAGACATTGGTGGTAAGTAGTATGATTATCACTGCCGACAACTCTTTGTGTTCTGCTCGTGCATATCATCTACGCATAAACCTGGCTCGGATGCCACAGTTGGGGAACGTAGCATGCAATTTCAAAAAAAAATCCTACGCTCACGCAAGATCTATCTAGGAGATGCATAGCAACGAGAGGGGGAGAGTGTGTCTGCGTACCCTTGTACACCAAAAGCGGAAGCATTTGTTAACGCGGTTGATGTAGTCGAACTTCTTCTCGTTCCGACCGATCAAGCATCGAACGTACGGCACCTCTGAGTTCTGCACACGTTCAGCTCGATGGCGTCCCTTGAACTCTTGATCCAACAAAGTGTCAAGGGAGAGCTCCTTCAGCACGACATTGTGGTGACAGTGATGGTAAAGTGGTCCGCGCAGGGCTTCGCCTGAGCACTACGTGAATATGATCAGAGGCGTAAACTATGGAGGGAGGCGCTGCACATGGCGAGAATCAATTGATGTGTGTTGTAGGCACCCCCTCCCCACGTATATAAAGGAGGGAGGGGAGGAGGCCATCCCTAGGCGCGCCCAAGTATGAGGAATCCTACTTGGGCTCCTAGTTGGATTCGCCGCCCCCTTCCTTTTACGGAGGGGGAAAGGGGGAAAGAGAGAGAGGGGAGAAGGAAAGGGGGGACCCGCCCCCTCTCCTAGTCAAATTCGGCCTCCTTCCCTGTGGGGGCGCACCACCCCTTTGTGGGCTGGTGTGCCCCCCTCCTATGGCCCATATCTTCCCCTGGGGGTTCAGGTAACCCCCCCCCCCCTCGGTACTCCGATATGTACCCGATACATTTCAGAACACTTACGGTGTCCGAATACTATCATCCAATATATCAATCCTTACCTGTCGACCATTTCGAGACTCCTCGTCATGTCCGTGATCTCATCCGGGACTCCGAACAACATTCGGTCACAAAATCACATAACTCATATAATACAAATCGTCATCGAACGTTAAGCGTGTGGACCCTACGGGTTCGAGAACGATGTAGACATGACCGAGACACCTCTATGGTCAATAACCAATAGCGGAACCTGGATGATCATATTGGCTCCCACATATTCTACAAAGATCTTTATCGGTTGAATCGTTATGACAACATATGTTATTCCCTTTGTCATCGGTATGTTACTTGACTGAGATTCGATCGTCGGTATCTTCATACCTAGTTCAATCTCGTTACCGACAAGTCTCTTTACTCGTTCAGTAATGCATCATCCCTCAACTAACTCATTAGTCACATTGCTTGCAAGGCTTATTTTGATGTGCATTACCAAGAGGGCCCAAAGATACCTCTCCGATACTTGGAGTGACAAATCCTAATCTCGATCTATGCCAACCCAACAAACACCTTCGGATATACCTCTAGAGCATCTTTATATCACCCAGTTACGTTGTGACGTTTGATAGCACACAAGGCATTCCTCGGTTTCCGGGAGTTGCATAATCTCATAGTCAAAGGAATATGTATATGACATGAAGAAAGTTATAGCAATAAAACTGAACGATCATTATGCTAAGCTGACGGATGGGTCTTGTCCATCACATCATTCTCCTAATGATGTGGTCTCATTCATCAAATGACAACACATGTCTATGGTTAGGAAACTTAACCATCTTTGATTAACGAGCTAGTCTAGTAGAGGCTTACTAGGGACATTGTGCTTTGTCCATGTATCCACACATGTATCAATTTTACAGTTAATACAATTCTAGCATAAATAATATACATTTATCATGATATAAGCAAATATAGATAACAACCTTATTATTGCCTCTGGGGCATATTTGCTTCACCTGTGTCTACTACTATTACTCCAAACATCGACCGCTATCCAGCATGCATCTACATTATTAAGTTCATAAAGAACGGAGTAACGCCGTAAGTAAGATGAGATGATGTAGAGGGATAAACTCGACCAAAATGATAAAAATTCCATCCTTTTACCCTTGATGGCAACAATACAATACATGTCTCACTACCCCCACTTTGTCACTGGGTGAAATCACGCAAGATTGAACCCAAAACTACTAAGCACCTCTCCCATTGCAAGAACTACATATCTAGTTGGCCAAACCAAACCAATAATTCAAAGAGAAATACAAATATATCAAATCATGCATATAAGAATTCAGAGAAGATTCAAATAATATTCATAGATAATCTGATCATAAATCCACAATTCATCAGAACTCAACAAACACACTGTAAAAGAAAATTACATCGGATAGAACTCCAAGAACATCGAGGAGAACATTGTATTATTTTCTTTGTGGGTGCAAGGAGAACATTGTATTCAAGATCAAAGAGAGAGAAGAAGCCATCTAGCTACTAGCTATGGACCCGTAGCTCTGTTGTAAACTACTCACGCTTCATCAGAAGGGAAATAGGGTTGATGTACAAGCCCTCTGTGATCGAATCCCCCTCCGGCAGAGTGCCGAAAAAGGCCTCCAGATGGGATCTCACAAGGTCAGAGACCTGCGGTGGCGGAAAAGTATTTTGGTGGACGCTTTTGGTCGTTTGGGAATATTTCTGAATTTATAGGTCGAAGATTAGGGTTGGAGGGCCTCCAGGGGGACCACAAGCCAGGGGGGCGCACCCTCGAGGCTTGTCGTCATCGCGGAAGTTTTATTCCATTTGGACTCCGTTTGATATTCCTTTTTATAAAACTTAAAAACAAGGAAAAAAACAGAAACTCGCACTGTGCTCTAGGTTAATCGGTTAGTCCCAAAAATAATATAAAATAGCATACAAATGCATATAAAACATCCAAAACAGATAATATAATAGCATGGAACAATAAAAAATTATAGATACGTTGGAGATGTATCAAGCATCCCCAAGCTTAATTCCCGCTCATCCTCGAGTAGGTAAATGATAAAAACAGAATTTTTATGCGGAATGCTACCCAACATATTTAGCAATGTAATCTCTTTTATTTGGCATGAATATTTGATACGTCCATTTTGCATCATGCTTTTATATCAATATTTATTGCATTATGGGCTGTTATTATACATTATATCTCATTACTTATGGCTATTCTCTCTTATTTTACAAGGTTTACCATGAAGAGGGGGAATGCCGGCAGCTGGAATTCTGGCTGGAAAAGGAGAAAACGTTGGGAACCTATTCTGCACAGCTCCAAAAGTCCTGAAACTCCACGAAACAACTTTTTGGAATTATTAAGAATTTCTGAGCGAAAGATATAGGCCAGGGGGACCACACCCTGTCCAGGAGACAGGGGGCGCCCCCCCCCATAGGGCGCGCCCCCCTATCTCCTGGGCCCCCTGGTGGGCCTCCGGCGTCCATCTTCTGCTATATCATCACTTTTAGCCTTGAAAAAATCGTGGGCAAGCTTACGGGGCGAAACTCCGCAACCACGAGGCGGAACCTTGGCGAAATCAATCTAGGGCTCTGGCGGAGCTGTTCTGCCGGGGACACTTCCTTCCGGGAGGGGGAAATCATCACCAACGTCATCACCAACGATCCTCTCATCGAAAGGGGGTCGATCTCCATCAACATCTTCACTAGCACCATCTCCTCTCAAAACCCTAGTTCATCTCTTGTATCCAATCTTGTATCAAAACCACAAATTGGTACCTATGGGTTGCTAGTAGTGTTGTTACTCCTTGTAGTTGATGCTAATTGGTTTACTTGGTGGAAGATCATATGTTCAGATCCTTTATGCATATTATTACTCCTCTGATTATGAACATGAATATGCTTTGTGAGTAGTTACATTTGTTCCTGAGGACATGGGTGAAGTCTTGCTATTAGTAGTCATGTGAATTTGGTATTCGTTCGATATTTTGATGAGATGTATGTTGTCTTTTTCTCTAGTGGTGTTATGTGAACGTCGACTACATGACACTTCACCATTATTTGGGCCTAGAGGAAGGCATGGGGAAGTAATAAGAAGATGATGGGTTGCTAGAGTGACAGAAGCTTAAACCCTAGTTTATGTGTTGCTTCGTTAGGGGTTGTTATGGATCCATATGTCTAATGTGTGGTTAGGTTTACCTTAATACTTCTTTTGTAGTTGCGGATGCTTGCAATAGGGGTTAATCATAAGTGGGATGCTTGTCCAAGTTAGGGCATTACCCAAGTTCCGGTCCACCCACATATCAAATTATCAAAGTACCGAACGCGAATCATATGAACGTGATGACAACTAGCTTGACGATAATTCCCAGTGTGTCCTCGGGAGCTCCTTTCTCATTATTAGAAATTGTCCAGGATTATCCTTTGCTACATAAAGGATTGGGCCACCTTGCTGCACTTTATTTACTTTATTTACTTGTTGCTCGTTACTATTTATCTTATCACAAAACTATCTATCACCTACAATTTCAGTGCTTGCAGAGAAAACCTTACTGAAAACTGCTTATCATTTCCTTCTGCTCCTCGTTGGGTTCGACACTCTTACTTATCGAAGGGACTACGATAGATCCCCTACACTTGTGGGTCATCAAGACTCTTTTCTGGCGCCGTTTCCGGGGAGTGTAGCGCTTTTGGTGAGTGGAACTTGGTAAGGAAACATTTATATAGTGTGCTGAAATTTTCTGTTACTTGTCACTATGGAAACTAATCCTTTGAGGGGCTTGTTTGGGGTATCTTCACCTCAACCAGAAGAGCAAAGAGTTGCTCCTCAACCTACTGAATTTTATGAAAATATATACTTTGAGATTCCTTTGGGTATGATAGAGAAACTGCTAGCTAATCCATTTGCAGGAGATGGAACATTGCATCCCGATTTACACCTTATCTTTGTGGATGAAGTTTGTGGATTATTTAAGCTTGCAGGTATTCCCGACGATGTTGTCAAAAGGAAGGTCTTCCCTTTATCTTTGAAGGGAGATGCATTGACATGGTATAGGCTATGTGATGATACGAGATCTTGGAATTATAAGCGATTGAAGTTGGAATTTCACCAGAAGTTCTATCCTATGCATCTTGTTCATCATGATCGTAATTACATATATAATTTCTGGCCTCGCGAAGGAGAAATCATCGGTCAAGCTTGGGGGAGGCTTAAGTCAATGTTATATTCATGCCCCAATCATGAGCTCTCTCGGGAAATGATTATTCAGAATTTTTATGCTCGGCTTTCTCTTGAAACTCGCAACCTGCTCGATACTTCCTGTGTTGGTTCTTATATGCTGAAGACTATTGATTTCAAATGGGACTTATTGGAAAGAATCAAGCGCAACTCTGAAGATTGGGGTTCCGACGATGGTAAGGAGTCAGGTATGACACCTAAGTTTGATCGTGTTAAATCTTTTATGGATACCGATGCTTTTCATGGATTTAGCGCTAAGTACGGACTTGACTCTGAGATAGTAGCTACTTTTTGTGAATCTTTTGCTACTCACATTGATCTCCCTAAAGAGAAGTGGTTTAAATATAGGGTCTTTTACATCTGTGTCCCTAACTCGAGCCCACTACTCACATTTGCCCCTAATTCAAAAGCCTGCTCAAAAATGTCCCTCCGCCGTTAGGTGCCCTTACAGAAATGCCCTTCCATTCCGTTTTCGTTCGGTCCAAGAGGTTTGACCGTCTACGGGCGTTTGTTGGACATTTTGCCCTTGACTCCATGTGCCACTTACATGTGGGACCGAGTCAGAAAAAAATAAAAAGGAAAAACTCTCCCTCTCACCCTCTATCTCACACACTTACATGTGGGCCCCCAAAAATAGATAAATAAAAAATCCCTCCCACCTCTCTCCCCTACCTCACGACCTCTCTGCCTCACCTCCGGCGAGCGCCGACAGGCCGGATTGTGCACCGTCGGCACCAGCTCCCCACGCACGGCAGCACTCCCTCCATTCCATTCTCCCTCTCCCTCCCTCCCTTCCTCTCCCTCCCTCTCTCGCGACTGCAGCGGCGAGCTAGGCGGCAGCCTCTGGCGGTGCTCGACGGACTCGAGAAGGCGGCCATGGATCCAGTGGTTTAGGGGGCTGGGCGACATCTTAGGGGCACCACGAACATGACTGAGACATTGATTTGTGGTTTAGCAGGACAGGGCGGCGAATTTACGACGATGCTCCGGCGGCCGCGGACGAGGAAGACGGTCAATCCGGTCATGTTTGCGAGGTCCTGCTCGAGCTGCTCCTAGGAGTAGATGAAGTCGAGGTGTGCGTGTCTCCTGGATAGCTTTTCAGCTGTATGTGAGGACAATGGCCGCGGCAATGGCGACGGTCACGATGACGGCCGTCCTGGGATGCAGCTGAGCGGAGGAGAGAAAGCGGGGGAAGGGAGGGAAAGTTAGCTAGGGTTGTCCAAGGGCTTGCCGGCGTCGCTAAGTAGCCCTACTCGAGATACTACGGCGGCAGCTGTCAAACAGCGGGCGACGGTGGCGCGCGCCGGCGCGTGCAGTCGATGACCTGACGAAGACGACGACTGGGGGATATGGGTGGGCCTGGCGGTATGCACATGGGCCGAAAGTGCATTGCACTTGGACCAAAAGGTAAGCACTCTCTTTCTTATCTTTAATTTTTGTTTTTTTTCAGGGGTAAAAATGTCCAACAAACGCCCCATAGACGGTCAAACCCCTTTGACTGGACGGAAATGGAACGGAAGGGCATTTTTGTAAGGTCACTTAACGGCAGAGGGGCAAATTTGAGCAGACTTTGAAATTAGGGGCATATCTGAGTAGGTGGTTTGACTTAGGGACACAAATGCAAATGGCCCTTAAATATAATCCTCTTGTTGAAGTGAAAGTAGTTGCACCTATTACAGTCGAAGAAAAGACTATTACCTATAGTGATCCTATTGTTCCTACTGCTTATGTTGAAAAACCTCCTTTTCCTGTTAGGATAAAGGATCATGCTAAAGCTTCGACTGTTGTTCGTAAGAGTAATACTAGGACTTATACACCTCCTGAGCAAATTAATGTTGAACCTAGTATTGCTATGGTTAAAGATCTCTTGGATGAGGACTTAGATGGGCATGTTATTTCTTTCTTGGGATGAGACTGCTAATATTGCTAGACCTGATACTAAGACACGTAGACCTGTCATAGGCATGCCTGTTATTTCTGTTAAAGTAGGAGATCATTGTTATCATGGCTTATGTGATATGGGTGCTAGTGATAGTGCGATACCTTATGATCTTTATAAAGAAATTATGCACGACATTGCACCCGTTGAATTAGAAGACATCGATGTTACTATTAAGCTTGCTAATAGGGATACCATTAAACCTATTGGGATTGTTAGAGATGTTGAAGTTTTTTGTGGGAAGGTTAAATACTCTGCTGATTTTCTTGTTATTGGTTCCCCACAAGATGATTTTTGTCCCATTATTTTCGGTAGACCCTTCTTGAATACTGCTAGTGCTAAGATTAATTGTGAAAAGAATATTGTCACTGTTGGCATAGATGGTATGTCTCATGATTTTAATTTCGCTAAGTTTAGTAGACAACCTCGTGAAAGGGAACCACCTAGTAAGGATGAGATTATTGGTCTTGCTTCCATTGCTGTTCCTCCAACTGATCCATTAGAACAATATTTGCTAGACCATGAAAACGATATGTTCATGAAGGAAAGGGAAGAAATAGATGAAGTGTTCCTTAAACAGGAACCTATGCTGAAACATAACCTTCTCGTTGAAATTCTTGGGGATCCCCCTCCACCCAAGGGTGATCCCGTGTTTGAACTCAAACCATTACCTGATAATCTTAAGTATGCTTATCTTGATGAAAAAGAAATATATCCTGTTATTATTAGTGCTAACCTTTCATAGAAAGAAGAAGAAAGATTGTTGAAAAATCTGAAGAAGCACCGAGCAGCCATTGGATATAGTCTGGATGATCTTAAGGGCATTAGTCCCACATTATGTCAACACAAGATTTCAGTTGAGAAAGATGCCAAACCAGTTAGGGATCCTCAAAGACGATTAAATCCCAAGATGAAGGAAGTGGTAAGAAAGGAGATACTAAAACTCCTTGAGGCAGGTATTATTTATCCCGTTGCTGATAGTGAATGGGTAAGTCCTGTCCATTGTGTCCCTAAAAAGGGAGGTATTACCGTTGTTCCTAATGATAAAGATGAATTGATCCCGCAAAGAATTATTACAGGTTATAGGATGGTAATTGATTTCCATAAGTTAAATAAAGCTACTAAGAAAGATCATTACCCTTTACCTTTTATTGATCAAATGCTAGAAAGGCTATCCAAACACACACATTTTTCTTTCTAGATGGTTATTCTGGTTTCTCTCAGATACCTATGTTGGCGAAGGATCAATCTAAAACTACTTTTACTTGCCCTTTTGGTAGTTTTGCTTATAGACGTATGCCTTTTGGTTTATGTAATGCTCCTGCTACCTTTCAAAGATGCATGGTGGCTATATTCTCTGATTTTTGTGAAAAGATTAGTGAGGTATTCATGGATGACTTCTCCGTCTATGGATCCTCTTTTGATGATTGTTTGAGCAACCTTGATCGAGGTTTGCAGAGATGCGAAGACACTAGTCTCGTCCTGAATTGGGAAAAGTGTCACTTTATGGTTAATGAAGGCATTGTCTTGGGGCACAAGATCTCCGAGCGAGGTATTGAAGTTGATAAAGCCAAAGTTGATGCTATTGAAAAGATGCCATGTCCCAAGGACATAAAAGGTATAAGAAGTTTCCTTGGTCATGCCGGCTTTTATAGGAGGTTCATTAAGGACTTTTCTAAAATCTCTAGGCCTCTGACTAATTTATTGCAAAAAGATATTCCTTTTGTCTTTGATGATGATTGTGTAGAAGCGTTTGAAGTGCTTAAGAAAGCTTTGATCACTGCACGTATTGTTCAACCACCTGATTGGAATTTACCTTTTAAAATATGTGGGATGCTAGTGATTATGATGTAGGTGTTGTTTTAGGGCAAAGAGTTGATAAGAAATTGAATGTTATCCAGTATGCTAGTAAGACTCTTGATACTGCCCAGAGAAATTATGCTACTACTGAAAAAGAGTTCTTAGGAGTTGTGTTTGCATGTGATAAGTTCAGACCTTATATTGTTAATTCCAAAGTTACTATTCACACTAATCATGCTGCTATTAAATATCTTATGGAAAAGAAAGATGCTAAGCCTAGACTCATTAGATGGGTTCTCTTGCTCCAAGAATTTGACTTGCATATTATTGATAGAGAGGGAGCTGAGAACCCCATTGCAGATAACTTGTCTAGGTTAGAGAATGTTCTTGATGACCCACTGTCTATTAATGATAGCTTTCATGATGAACAATTAGCGGTCGCCAATGCTTCTTGTACTGCTCCTTGGTATGCTGATTATGCTAATTACATTGTTGCTAAATATTTACCGCCTAGTTTCACATACCAGCAAAAGAAAAGGTTCTTTTATGATTTAAGACATTACTTCTGGGATGATCCACACCTTTATAAAGAAGGAGTAGATGGTGTTATTAGACGTTGTGTGCCTGAGCATGAACAGGAAGAGATTCTACATAAGTGTCACTCTGAATCTTATGGAGGACACCACGCTGGAGATAGAACTGCACACAAGGTACTACAATCTGGTTTTTATTGGCCTACTCTCTTCAAAGATGCTCGTAAGTTTGTCTTATCTTGTGATGAATGTCAAAGAATAGGTAACATTAGTAGACGTCAAGAAATGCCTATGAATTATTCTCTTGTTATTGAACCATTTGATGTTTGGGGCTTTGATTATATGGGACCTTTTCCTGCCTCTAATGGTTATACACATATTTTAGTTGATGTTGATTACGTTACTAAGTGGGTAGAAGCTATTGCAACTAGTAGTGCTGATCATAACACTTCTATTAAAATGCTTAAAGAAGTTATTTTTCCAAGGTTTGGAGTCCCTAGATATCTTATGACTGATGGTGGTTCACATTTCATTCATGGTGCTTTCCGTAAGATGCTTTCTAAGTATGATGTCAATCATAGAATAGCATCTCCTTATCATCCGCAGTCTAGTGGTCAAGTAGAGTTGAGCAATAGAGAGCTCAAATTAATTTTGCAAAATACTGTGAATAGATCTAGAAAGAATTGGTCCAAAAAACTTGATGATGCATTATGGGCCTATAGAACTGCATACAAAAATCCTATGGGTATGTCTCCTTATAAGATGGTTTATGGAAAAGCGTGTCATTTACCTCTTGAACTTGAATATAAAGCACATTGGGCTATTAAAGAGCTCAATTATGATTTCAAACTTGCCGGTGAGAAGAGGTTATTTGATATTAGCTCGCTCAATGAATGGAGAACCCAAGCCTATGAGAATGCCAAGCTTTTCAAAGAAAAAGTGAAACGCTAGCATGATAAGAGGATACAAAAGCGTGAGTTTAACGTAGGAGATTATGTGTTATTATTCAACTCTCGTTTAAGATTTTTTGCAGGAAAACTTCTCTCAAAATGGGAAGGTCCCTACGTTATCGAGGAGGTCTATCGTTTTGGTGCCATAAAAATCAACAACTTCGAAGGCACAAATCCGAGGGTGGTAAACGGTCAAAGAATTAAACACTATATTTCAGGTAATCCTAAATGTTGAAACTAATATTATTGAAAATGTAACCCCTGAGGAATACATAAGGGACACTTTCTAGAATGTTCCAGACTCCGAAAAGGCATAGGTATGTGGTACGGTAAGTAAACCGACTCCAAAATAACTCCAATGGCAATTTTTACCAGTTTTGGAATATTTAAGAATTTTAGGAAGAAAGAAGTAGTCCGAAAGGGACACGAGGCTCCCACGAGAGTGGAGGGTGCCCCCCCCCATGTAGGGCGCGCCCCCTGTCTCGTGAGCACCTCGTGTGCTTCCCGGACTTCGTTTTCTTGTATGTTACGTATTTTGGTCGGTAAAAATTCATTATATATACTCCCGAAGGTTTTGACCACCGTATCACGCAAATATCCTCCATTTTCGTTTCGAGTTGTTCATGTTGTAGAATTAAGCAAGATGTCTTCTCAGGAGTCAGTTGGGGAGAGCCGGGTGTCTCACCCAATGCCAGGTCCAGGAGTGAATAACGATGCCTACCACTTTGGGCCATCAACGGAGGATGAGATGGAGGCTGATTTGAAAAGGATAGATGCCATGGAAGAAGATCAAGAAGTCACCTCTCATCTCGGAGCAGAATTCGTGATGGGGGAACTACCGAGCGTGGCTATTCCAACTTCGGTCATTCCTTCCAACTCTATATTTCTTTCTTATGAAAATATGAAAAGAACTTTACTTGTTCTCCAGCAGCTATGCAGCATCCTTGGGTAAAAGGAGCTTTGGCCGTTACGGGCAAGCTCCATAAAGAAATTATGGATCTCAAACAACAAGTCAATAAGCTCGAGGAGGAGAACCGCATCCTGAAGGGCATCATCGCCAAGAAGATCATAACACCAACCGTGAAGAAGGAGAAATAATCACATGGGTATGGGCACTCCCCTTGGCAACTGCCAAGCTTGGGGGAGGTGCCCCGGTATCGTATCACCATCACACTCCTATCTTTACCGCTTTATTTAGTTTGATCCTTTTAGTAGTATCTTGATCTAGTAGATTGAAGTTTTGATATCAAGTAGTTTGAGTTTTGCTTTGTGATCTATTTATGTAGTCGAGTCCGTTAGCTATTTATAATAAAGATTAGTGTTGAGTCAAGGGCTTTGCTATGTGCTATGATCTTGAGAACGTAGAAAGAATAAAAGAGTTCATATTGATCTTATGGATAGTGATAATTTCACATATAGAAAGTATGAGGCATAAAAATTGTTTAGAGTTGATAAACGTAGTTTTGGTCATCGTTGCAATTAATAGGAAGTGATAAGGAAAGAGGGGTTCACATATAAATATACTATCTTGGACATCTTTTATGATTGTGAGCACTCATTAAGTATGACATGCTAAAAGAGTTGACATTGGACAAGGAAGACAACGTAATGGTTTATGTTTTCTCACATCTCAGTTAAAGTATATTGTCATTGACCTTCCAAACATGTCGAGCTTGCCTTTCCCCCTCATGCTAGCCAAATTCCTAGCACCAAGTAGAGATACTACTTGTGCTTCCAAATACCCTTAAACTCAGTCTTGCCATGAGAGTCCACCATATCTACCTATGGATTGAGTAAGATCCTTCAAGTAAGTTGTCATCGGTGCAAGCAATAAAAATTGCTCTTTAATTATGTATGACTTATTAGTGTGGATAAAATAAGCTTTGTACGAACTCATTGTTGAAGTAATAAAAGCGACGGACTGCATAATAAAGGTCCACACACAAGGGGCAATATAAAGTGACGTTCTTTTGCATTAAGATTTTATGCATCAACCCTAAACGCGCATGACAACCTCTGCTTCCCTCTGCGAAGGGCCTATCTTTTACTTTATGTTTTTACTTTATGCTTGAGTCAAGGTGATCCTCACCTTTCCCTTTTTCATTTTATCCTTTGGCAAGCTCCTCGTGTTTGAAAAATCGTGATACATATATCCAGTTGGATGTTCATTAGCATGGGCTATTATTGTTGACATCACCTAAAGGTGAATACGTTGGGAGGCAACACAATAAGCCCCTATCTTTCTCAGTGTCCGGCTGAAACTCTATAACCACAAGTATTGCGTGAGTGTTAGCAATTGTAGAAGACTATATGATAGTTGAGTATGTGGACTCGCTGAAAAGCTCCATTGTTGACTCTTTCTGAAGTTATGATAAATTGTGATTGCTTCAATGACTGAGATTATAGTTTGTTAGTTCTCAATGAAGTTTCTGAACCATACTTGAAATTGTGAATTGATTGTCAATTGAGCATAAGAAATTATATATTGAAATCTATATATGTGTTGTTATAAGAATGATCATGATGCCCTCATGTCCGTATTTTATTTTTGCCGACACCTCTATCTCTAAACATGTGGACATATTTTTCGATTTCGGCTTCCACTTGAGGACAAGCGAGGTCTAAGCTTGAGGGAGTTGATACGTCCATTTTGCATCATGCTTTTATATCAATATTTATTGCATTATGGGCTGTTATTATACATTATATCTCATTACTTATGTCTATTCTCTCTTATTTTACAAGGTTTACCATGAAGAGGGGGAATGCCGGCAGCTGGAATTCTGGCTGGAAAAGGAGCAAACGTTGGGAACCTATTCTGCACAGCTCCAAAAGTCCTGAAAACTCCATGAAACAACTTTTTGGAATTATTAAGAATTTCTGAGCGAAAGAAATAGGCCAGGGGCCCCACACCTTGTCCAGGAGACAGGGGGCGTGCCCCCGCCCCCTATAGGGCCTGCCCCTATCTCCTGGGCCCCCTAGTGGGCCTCCGGCGTCCATCTTCTGCTATATCATCACTTTTACCCTGGAAAAAATCGTGGGCAAGCTTACGGGACGAAACTCCGCCGCCATGAGGCGGAACCCCTGCGGAATCAATCTAGGGCTCTGGCGGAGCTGTTCTGCCGGGGACACTTCCCTCCGGGAGGGGGAAATCATCACCAACGTCATCACCAATGATCCTCTCATCGAGAGGGGTCGATCTCCATCAACATCTTCACCGGCACCATCTCCTCTCAAAACCCTAGTTCATCTCTTGTATCCAATCTTGTATCAAAACCACAAATTGGTACATGTGGGTTGCTAGTAGTGTTGATTACTCCTTGTAGTTGATGCTAATTGGTTTACTTGGTGGAAGATCATATGTTCAGATCCTTTATGCATATTATTACTCATATGATTATGAACATGAATATGCTTTGTGAGTAGTTACGTTTGTTCCTGAGGACATGGGTGAAGTCTTGATATTAGTAGTCATGTGAATTTGGTATTCGTTCGATATTTTGATGAGATGTATGTTGTCTTTTCCTCTAGTGGTGTTATGTGAACGTCGACTACATGACACTTCACCATTATTTGGGCCTAGAGGAAGGCATGGGGAAGTAATAAGTAGATGATGGGTTGCTAGAGTGACAGAAGCTTAAACCCTAGTTTATGTGTTGCTTCGTTAGGGGCTGTTATGGATCCATATGTCTAATGTTGTGGTTAGGTTTACCTTAATACTTCTTTTGTAGTTGCGGACGCTTGCAATAGGGGTTAATCATAAGTGGGATGCTTGTCCAAGTTAGGGCAGTACCCAAGTTCCGGTCCACCCACATATCAAATTATCAAAGTACCAAACGAGAATCATATGAACGTGATGAAAACTAGCTTGACAATAATTCTCAATGTGTCCTCGGGAGCTCCTTTCTCATTATTAGAAATTGTCCAGGCTTATCCTTTGATACATAAAGGATTGGACCACCTTGCTGCACTTTATTTACTTTATTTTTGTTGCTCGTTACTATTTATCTTATCACAAAACTATCTATCACCTACAATTTCAGTGCTTGCAGAGAAAACCTTACTGAAAACCACTTATCATTTCCTTCTGCTCCTCGTTGGGTTCAACACTCTTACTTATCGAAAGGACTACGATAGATCCCCTACACTTGTGGGTCATCAATATTCAGATCCGTATGATTCAAAACAAAAGTTCATTGACATAAAAACAATAATACTCAAGCATACTAGAAAGCAAAATCATTAAGCTTGAAAAATAACATGGCTAAAGAAAGTTATCCCTACAAAATCATATAGTCTTGTTATGCTCCCTCTTCTCAGCACAAAGTATAAATCATGCCCACCCCGGTGTTAGGCAAGCAATTGTTTCATACTTTTTTACGCGCTTCAACCTTTTCAACTCTTCATGCAATACACGAGCATGAGCCATGGACATAGCACTATGGGTGGAATAGAAAGCGGTAGTAGACAAAATAAGGGAGAAAGTCTCACATCAACTAGGCAAATCAATGGACTATGGAGATGCCCATGAATTGATATCAATGTGAGTGAGTAGGGATTGCCATGTAACGGATGCACTAGAGATATAAGTGTATGAAAGCTTAAAATAAAACTAGTGGGTGTGCATCAACTTCCTTTCTCATGAAGACCTAGGGCATTTGAGGAAGCCCATTGTTGGAATATACATGCCAAGTTCTATAACGAAAAATTCCCACTAGTACTATATGAAAGTGAAAAAATAGGAGACTCTCTATCATGAAGAACATGGTGTTACTTTGAAGCACAAGTGTGGAAAAGGATAGTAACATTATCCCTTCTCTCTTTTTCTCTTATTTTTTTGTTTTGGGCTCTTGGCCTCTTTTATTTGGGCCCTTTGGCCTCTTTTAATTATAACCTCACATGGGGCAATGTTCTAATAATGATGATCATCACACTTTTATTTACTTACAACTCAAGAATTGCAAATCGAAGATATGACTCTATATGAATGCCTCCGCGATGTACCAGGATGTGCAGCGATCAAGAGTGGCATGTATAAAAAAATATGAATGATGGCCAAGCCACAAATACTGTGCTAACTACATGATCCAAAGCAATATTACAATCATGGTATGTGTCATAATAAACGGAACAGTGGAAGTTACATGGCAATATATCTCTGAATGACTATGAAAATGCCATAATAGGTAGGTATGGTGGCTGTTTTGAGGAAGGGTATAAGGTGGGTTTAATGCACCATGAAAGTTGGGCGGTACTAGAGTGGCTAACAAAGGTGGAAGTGTGAGAGTGCGTATAATCCATGGACTCAACATTAGTCATAAAGAACTCACATACTTATTGCAAAAAATCTATTAGCCCTCGAAGCAAAGTACTACTATGCATGCTCCTAGTTGAGAGGTTGGTAGGAGTTAACCATCGCGCACCCCTGACCTTCACACAAAGATAGACAATCAAGGATAAATTGCGCTCCAACTTCATCACATAACTAGAAGACCATACATGTATGCTACGGGAATCACAAACCTTAACACAATTATTTCTTTAACTCCACAATTTAATACTAGCATGAATCTAATATCACCGTCTTCATATCTCAAAACAAAATGCAAGGAATCAAACTTTTCATATATTCAATGCTCTTTATGAAAGTTTTTATTATATCTCCTTTGGATACCTATCATATTATGAATAAATTCATAACCTAAGAAAATTACCATGCTGTTTAGAGAGACTCTAAAAATAATACAAGTGAAGCATGAGAGTTCAACAATTTTAATAAAATAAAGCCACCGCCGTCCTCTAAAAAGATATAAGTGAAGCACTAGAGCAAAACTGCCCAACTCAAAAGATGTAAGTGAAGCACATAGAGTATTCTAATAAATTCACGATTCATGTGTGTCCCTCTCAAAAGGTGTGTACATCAAGGATGATTGTGGCAAACAAAAAAGCAAAGACTCATATCATACAAGACGCTCCAAGCAAAACACATATCATGTGGTGAATAAAAATATATCTTCAAGTAAATTTACTGATGGATTGAAGACGAAGGAGGGAATGCCATCCGAGGCATCCCCAAGCTTAGAGGCTTGGTTGTCCTTGAATATTACCTTGGGGTGCCTTGGACATCCCCAAGCTTAGGCTCTTGCCACTCCTTTTTCCATAGTCCATCAAATCTTTACCCAAAAACTTGAAAACTTCACAACACAAAACTCAACAGAAAACTCATGACATTCGTTAGTATAAGAAAATAAATCACCACTTTTTGGTACTGTTGTGAACTCATTCTTTATTTATATTGGTGTAATTTCTATTTTATTCCAACTTCTTCATGGTTCATACC
>NC_041387.1:564555250-564562193 GCF_002162155.2 Triticum dicoccoides | reverse complement strand
TGTAGTAATCAGGAAACTTCCTGTACTTATGTAACTCCAAAAATTCTGAAAAAATAGATAAACCTGGGTAATTTGTATATCAACATTCTGTTAAAAGTTCAGACCAAAATCACGCTTCTGTGATTTTTGAAAATCATTTTACTGGGCGCAAAAGTTTCTGTTTTTTAGCAAGATTAAATCAACAATGTTCCAAACTATCCCAAAGGTCTTACTTGGCAGAAAAACTGAATTAAAACATGAAAACACATCTAACCAGAGGCTAGATGATAAATTTATTCAAAAACAGGAAATAAAAATATAGGGTTGTCTCCCAACAAACTCTTTTCTTTAAAGCCTTTTAGTTAGGCATTGATAATTTCAATGATGCTCACATAAAAGAGAAGAATTGAAGCACAAAGAGAGCATCATAAAACACATGATAAACACATCTAAGTCTAACATACTTCCTATCCATAGGCATTTCATAAGCAAACAAATTATCAAGGCAAGCAAAAACTAGCATGTGCAAGGAAGAAGAAAGAGACGATAGCAATCTCAACATGAAGATAGGTAATTTAGTAACATGAAAATTTCTACAACCATATTTTCGTCTCCTATAATAATTACATGTAGGATCATAAGAAAATTCAACAATATAGCTATCACATAACATATTATCAAGATGATCCACATGCATCCGAAGTTGACACTCTTCCAAAATAGTGGGATAAACATTAACTAAAGTCATGACCTCTCCAAACCCATTTTTATCAAAAATTTCATAAGATTGAACATTCTCCAAATATGTGGGATCTAAAGTTGACACTCTTCTAGACCCACTTTCAATATTATTGCAAACATTATTATCAATCTTATATTCATCATGGGGCTTAAATAAATTTTCAAGATCATAAGAAGAATCGCCCCAATCATGATCATTGCAACAAGTAGTAGACATAGCAAAATTAGCATCCCAAAGCTTAGGGTTTTGCATATCATTAACACAATTGAAACTAATGGAATTTATAATAGCATAATTGCAATCATGCTTTTCATTCAAGGCACTATCGTGAATCACTTTATAATTTTCTTCTTTCAACACTTCATCACAATTTTCAGATTCACGAATGTCAAGCAAAACCTCATAGAGATAATCTAGTGCACTCAATTCACTAGCAATTGGTTCATCATAATTGGTTCTTTTAAAAATATTAGCAAGTGGATGAGGATCCATAAATCTCTTTGCTCCTAAATTTGAATAAACACAATTATGCCAAGTAAACGAGCAAACAAACCAAGTAAGACATAAAAGCAAACGGAAAGAGGGCGAATAAAAAGGCAAATCTTTTTGTATTTTTCTGAAAATGTTTTAGAAGTGGGGGAAAGGAAAAGGAGAGGAAAATGGCAAATAATGTAATGCAAGAGATGAGAGTCTATAGTGGGTACTTGATAGGCTTGATGTAGATCTCCCCGGCAAAGGCGCCAGAAACTCTTCCTGCTACTTCTTGAGCTTGCATTGGTTTTTCCCTTGAAGAGAAAAGGGTGATGCAGCAAATTAGAGACAAGTATTTTCCTAAGTTAAGAACCAAGGTATCAATCCAGTAGAAGATACAAGCAAGTCCCCAATCTATGCACCTGCACAAACAATCAAACACTTGCACCCAACACGATAAAGGGGTTGTCAATCCCTTCACATTCATTTGCAAAGGTGAGATATGATAGAGATAGATATAAAAGATTTCTAAAACGTAAAATAAAATAAAAGTAAATAAAACTCAACGAGGTATTTGGGGGTCTTTTGGTTTATAGATCTGAAAATATATGAAGGAAAATAGACCCGGGGGCCATAGGTTTCACTAGAGGCTTCTCTCTTGAAAGAAAATAATACGGTGGGTGAACAAATTACTGTCGAGCTACTGATAGAAAAACGTAAAGTTATGACGATATCCAAGGCAATGATTATGCATATAGGCATCACGTCCGTGTCAAGTAGAGTGACTCCTGCCTGCATCTACTACTATTACTCCGCACATTGACCGCTATCTAGCACGCATCTAGAGTATTAAGTTCATAAAGAATGAAGTAACGTCTTAAGTAAGATGACATGATGTAGAGGCATAAACTCAAGAAATATGATGAAAACCCCATCTTTTTACCCTTAATGGCAACAATACAATACGTGTCTCGCTACCCCTACTTTGTCACTGGGTGAAATCATGCAAGATTGAACCCAAAAGTACTAGCACCTCTCCCAATGCAAGAACTACCAATCTAGTTGGCCAGACCAAACCAATAATTTGAAGAGAAATATGAAGATATCAAATCATGCATATAAGAATTCAGAGAAGATTCAAATAATATTCATAGATAATCTGATCATAAATCCACAATTCATCAGATCTCGACAAACACACCGCAAAAGAATATTACATCAGATAGAACTCCAAGAACATCGAGGAGAACATTGTATTGAAGATCAAATAGAGAGAATAAGCCATCTAGCTACTAGCTATGGACCCGTAGGTCTGTGGTAAACTACCCATGCTTCATCGGAAGGGCAATAGGGTTGATGTAGAAGCCCTCTGTGATCGAATCCCCCTCCGGCAGAGTACAGGAAAAGGCCTCCAGATGGGATCTCACGAGGTCAGTGACCTGTGGCGGCGGAAAAGTATTTTGGTGGACGCTTCTGGTTGTTTGGGAATATTTCTGAATTTATAGACCGAAGATTAGGGTTGGAGGGCCTCCAGGGGGACCACAAGTTAGGGGGGCCGAGGGGCGCGCCTGGAGGCTTGTCGTCTCCTCTTAGGTCTTCTAACCTCCTCTCCAAATCTCGTAGGTGTCTTTTGGTCCAAGAAAAATCATCGCAAAAGTTTCATTCCGTTTGTACTCCGTTTGATATTCGTTTTCTATAAAACTCAAAAACAAGGAAAAACAGAAACTGGCACTGGGCTCTAGGTTAATAGGTTAGTCCAAAAAATAATTTAAAATAGCATATTGATGCATATAAAACATCTAAAACAGATAATATAATAGCATGGAACAATCAAAAATTATAGATACTTTGGAGATGTATCAGTGACATGCATTAACATTCTCTAGTAAAATATGTGGTTAAACTTTGACTCAAAATATGATGGGGACTAATAAACCAAGATAGAGGTAGTTTACATGTTGGCTATTAGGTTGTCTATAAGTGATATAACAACTCCATATAGCCGATTGTTGGCTACACTATTAACCATGCTCTAAGGTGATGTAAGTGTGCTATAAGAATTTAAATAATATATTTTTATTAAGTTAGAGAAGAGAGAAGAGAAGCGGACTGCAGATTCATAACCAGCTGCAACACGTGCTCCTAGATTCTCAATGTGTGTTGTTGCATCCGGGGTGCATGGTCGATCATGTGAACCATGCTCGACCACGCATGCATATGCACCACCAACCGCGGGCTACAGACATGTGCGCCCAACCACAATAGCAACATGTAAGTCGCATGAATTTACAAATTGGGTCAGTCGAATTTGGTTAGAATAAGCAAGCTCGTCGGAGGGAAGGAAGAAAGGAACAGCCATCTGTGGAGGCAGCCGCTGCTGTGACGGAGTAGCCTCCTCGTCTATCTTAAAGGTGCGGTAGGTGCAATTAGAGCATCAGCCCCCTTGTCTATCTTAGAGCATCTCCAGTCGTTTGCCCCCCAGGGGGCACGTAAAATCGCCGCCTGAGGGCGAGCCGGCGCAAAAGATCGGCCTGGGGGCGAGTGGGTTCCCAGTCGCCAACCCCAGGGCCGCCCCCAGACGCTGTTTAAGTTTTTAAAAAAAGCATTCAGCAAAGTTCAGCTAAAATTCGGTTAAAATTCATCAAACTTGGCATAGATTAAACATGTTTGACATTTTACATAGCAAATTTATTAAAAAGGCCGAAACTACAAGTACGGGTCGAAGAAGTCGCTGAACGCTGCGTAGTCGCCGCCGTCGCCGCCATCCTCGTCGGCGGCGGCGGCGGCGGCCTTCTCCTCCTTGACGCGGCCGCCCGTCCTGGACCCCCTGCCCGGCGTCGCCATGGCGGACCGGTGGCGGTGGCGGCGCATCGTCGTCGTCGTTGTCGTCGAGGACGACGACGCCTCCTTTGTCGCGGCCCCGGTGGCGATGTTCGAAGTGCTCCAGGGCGCGGCACTGGCGCTCCATCTCCATCTTCATCCAGTCGTCGCGCGCCCATTTCAGGGCCACCGCCTCGTCGAGCTCCCTGGCGTCGTGCTCCGACTTCACGGCGGGGAGCCCCGGCTCCGTCTTCGGTTTGATGAAGCGCGGAGGAGCCGAGGAGGAGGCACGCCGGCCGCCCTCGTTTATGACGATGTCGGCGCTGCGAGTGCGCCAGCCCAGCGGCTTCTCCACTGCAAGCTCGGCCTTGACGCCGAACACTGGCGGTGAGCCAGAGGAGTGGGAAGAAAAACGGGAGGAGCAGTGCGAGGAGGAAGTTGAGGAGGAAACGAACCTCCTGGGCATCCATTGCCCGGCGCGCCGGCGGTGGACCGGGGCGGACGCCGCGGCAGGGTATGCCAGCGGCGGGTCATTGCCGCCCTCGAGGTGCTCCAGCACGTCGTCGAGCATGTGGCCGGGGGCGCCCCACCACACGCGGCGCCCCTCGCTGTTCTTGACGCCGCCCACCACAGGCGCCCCGTTGGTGGACGCCAGCCTCTGCTCCTGGCGGCGCTGGAAGTATGCCACCCACGCCGCATGGTTGTCGGCGGCGTACTAGGGGAGGGCGAGCTGCTTCCTCTGTCAGGGAGGCTCGCACGCGGTCGACCTCGACGGCGAAGAAGGCGGGGCGCGCCTCGACGTCAGGCACCGGGGGAATGGGCACTCCCCCGTTGCTGAGTCTCCACCCCGTCGGCCCGGCGCGCATGTCCGATGGCGCCGGGATGTTCGCCTCGAACAGTAGCCAAGCCTCCCACTCGTGAAGCGAGCGGCGGCCAAAACCGTTGGCCGCCGCCGCGTCGCCGGGGAAACGCGCGGCCATCTGGCTTGGGAGAGAGGGAGAGGGAGGAAAGAAGTGTCGGCGGCTGCGCACGGGAGAGGGAGAGAGGGAGAGCTCGACGGCAGGGCGGCTAGGGCTGGTGTGGCCAGAGGCGAAGGAGGCCACCGGCTTATATAGCCGCGCCGTGTGTATGCGTGGCGGGAGGGGAGGCGTCGTCGCGCCGCCCGTGAGGAATCGATGGCAAGGCTGACCGGCGGCAGCCTTGTCATTGATTCCACGCGGGAAAACAAGGCGTTCCGATAACGACGAGGTGGCGTCTCGCTAACTCGGCGGGCCCACGGCTATTTCGCGCCAAAACCGCTCGCCCCGGCGCCCCAGGCGCCCCCCAGCACGTCGGGTACGGCCTGGGTCTGCCGGCTGATTTCGGACCAAGCCGGCGAAAAACGGGCTCCTGGAAGCACGACTGGGCCGTTTTTTCAGCGCCGGCACGAAAAAATCGCTTGGGAAGGCTATGTTGGGGGTGCGGCTAGAGATGCTCTTAGGGCTGACGGGGGTGCAGGTTTGCCGGCGTCGGAATTGAAGGTATTGCCTTCCTCCACTTTTTCCTTCAAGGTGCTTGCGTACCACCGATGCTGGAAGACGACGTTGCATGCAGCAGCAGCAGTACACCGGACGACATCACCATGCAGTATGACAACGCACGCATGGCAAATCATTGGAGCAACCATGTAGCAGGACAACACGGTGCCCTGTGGCATCTTTCTCTTTGGATAACAACGTGAAGCTAGCCACGTAGTTGTCCGAGGGGAAGGAGGGGGGAAACGGAAGGCGACCGGACGGGTAACATATGTCGACACACTCATGCATGTACCGATGAGTACTGTGCATGCTTGGAGAGGTAGCCGCCTGATCGGGCGCAACAGTGCTCGATAACAGCAAGAGCAGGTCCACGGAGCTGGGATGAGAGCTGACGAGGAGCAGGGCGGACGGCGCGCCCAGATCAAAGGGATTGGATGGCAAGCGGTACAGGAACAGGGCGGAAAGAGAGGAAATGGGACGGCGATAGGTTACGCGGACATGTACGTAGCTAGTGCAATTTTTAAGATCGGCGCGAGAAACTACTCAAAGGGAAAAATTAAAAAGAAAAAGAACGTTGGCCCATGCAGGTCTCGAACCTGCTGACCCTTGGCCTTATTAGGACCACGCTCTAACCGGCTGAGCTAATAGGCCAAATTATTTTTGTAAATAATTAAAATTAAGTCACTTATTTTGGAACGGAGGGAGTACAATTTATTTAAATAGAATGTAATTGCGTAGTAAAAGCATTTACTACCGGGCTGGGCAAATCAACTCCCTTAGACGTTCATGGTAAGCACTAACCTGCCTTTGAAATGTCCTCTGGACAACCATACCTTCGCTTTCGACCCTCCATGTTCATGCAAAGCCATGCACGTCCGTCTCGTATGACATCAATTCATAACAAATTCAACAATCTCACACACGCAAAAAAAAACACAAACACATGCGAACATAAAATTCACAAATGCATATAAAGATAGACGATACACGAATGAATCAATCGAGTCTTGTGTTACGCTCGCTGATCTTCTTCTTCATTTTGAGCCACTTCTTGCTTTCGTCATCCAAGAGGCTAGCATCTTGCAGTATGATCCTAGAATCTTCCGTGTCCCTTGCAAGCCTCAATCTCTTTCTCATTGATCTTCTTCTTCTTCATTTCGAGTCACTTTTTGCTTTCGTCATCCAAGAGGCTAGCATCTTGCAGTATGATCCTATAATATTGTGTGTTCCTTGCAAGCCTCGGTCTCTTTCTCATTGATCTTCTTCTTCTTCTTTATTTCGGCTTGCTTTCGTCATCCAAGAGGCTAGCATCTTGCAGTATGATCCTAGAATCTTTCATGTCCCTTGCAAGCCTCAATCTCTTTCTCGTTGATCTTCTTCTTCTTCATTTCGAGCCACTTCTTGCTTTCGTCAT
>NC_041387.1:564546492-564554123 GCF_002162155.2 Triticum dicoccoides | reverse complement strand
CCTCAATCTCTTTCTCCTTGATCTTCTTCTTCTTCATTTCGAGCCACTTCTTGCTTTCGTCATCCAAGAGGCTAACATCTTGCAGTATGATCCTATAATCTTTCGTGTCCCTTGCAAGCCTCAATCTATTTCTCGTTGATGTTCTTCTTCATTTCGAGCCACTTCTTGCTTTCGTCATCCAAGAGGCTAGCATCTTGCAGTATGATCCTAGAATCTTTCGCGTCCCTTGCAAGCCTCAATCTCTTTCTTGTTGATCTTCTTCTTCTTCATTTTGAGCCACTTCTTGCTTTCGTCGTCCAAGAGGCTAGCATCTTGCAGTATGATCGTAGAATCTTTCGTCAAACAATATAGACATCGGATTTGAGAGCTTGGTCCATCAATAGTCGTCTGATTTAGACATGAATTCTAAATTCTATGGGAGTTTGAAATCCTATCACATTTAATTGTTTGAAGGTTTATCTTTTATTTTAACATTTTTTCATGTGTGTAGAAATTTTTCACTTTTAAGCATCTCTAGTAATTAATGTATAGTATATATGATATTTAGAAATAAAATATCCTATTCGGTGACATCGCATGCAGTATCAACTAATCTAGCACATACATCCGCTTTTCACATATCAATCTGCATGTATATGTGTACATGGTTAAAATAGGGGATAATGTAGCGTGTCTAAAAGTTTATTAAGTCTGATCGATTCTGGCATGCACATACTCTTTTTAGTACAAAAAAATAAATACTACAACAATGAAATAAAGGCCCCCAATATTTGACCCAAAAGTTCACAAAAAGATGCAATTGCACGCAAAAAAACCTATTTGCAAATTTGCAAAAAAGCATAACTGCAGAAAAGAGGCCTAAAGACAATACTCAATGTTTGGTATAATGATAAGTCTTCATGCATGCATTTGTGTGGTATTTATAGATATTTTGGGTCATCATTGGAAGGCTCTTTGGTCCATAAGATTGGGGTTTCCAAATTCTTATGTAATCGATTCATGTGCCATACATACCATGGGACTCCCAACTTCATGAACAATAAATCTAGTAGCATAGATCTAATATTCAAATGTAGAATACTTAGTACCGACTGAGATTTAGGTCATTGTTAGTCGAGTGAGAATAAGCAAACCTGGGTTTTTTTATGCATGGTTATCTTTTAAAAAAAATTGTAGGATAAGAAAAGCAATCATGAGTTGTTTCAATTCTGGCACATTATAAAAAGATATTTCTATGATCTCTATGATAAATTCTACATAGGGGAACTTTGTTTGCAAAGCATCAACAACTGTTTCATCACTCTAATTCCAAAAAAAGCCAGGGGCTTCAGGAGTCAATGACTACATGCCTATTTCACTCCTCAGCTGCACAATTAAGTTGTTGACCAAGTTATTGGAAAACATGCTTCAATCCATCATTCTTCAGCTAATCCATATTAATCAGCATGGCTTCATCAGAGCAAGAATTATTCATGAGTGCATTGCTTGAGCATATGAATATCTTTTTCAATGTTACTCAATAAGAAGCCCACTATGGTGCTCAAACTGGACTTTGAAAAGACCTTTGACAAGGTTGAGCATGGAATGGTCATGGCTATTCTCAAGGAGAAAAGGTTTGGCAATAAATGATGCAATTGGATCAGCCAATTCTATCAACTGGTACTTCTGTTGTACTCCTTAACAGTGTTCCAGGAAAACAATTTGTGTGCAAGAGAGGAGTTAGGCAGTGTGACCCCCTCTCTCCCCTGCCTTTTGTTATTGCTGCAGATTTTCTTCAAACCATTCTCAATAATGCCATGCAAAAACAGTTTATTGAGCCACCAATCCCCCCTATATCTTGCCCTAATTTTCCAATCCTGCAGTATGCATATGATACCCTAATAATCATGCAAGCTTGCCCTAATCAACTACAGCACTTGGAGGGGCTGTTGGATCTCTTTTCACATGCATCTGGCTTAAAGGTCAACTTTCAGAAATCAAACCTGGTACCTATCAACATCCCACAAGAAGAGATACCAACCTTTGCAGCATTTTAGAGCATCAAATTGGGACTTTTCCATTCACATATCTAGGTGTGGATGGAGTTCTTGATGTACATTATTGAGAGGATTTAGAAGAGATTGAACTCTCGCCCACAATTCTTGAGCTATGATGGCACACTATTGATAGTTAATGCAGTACTTTCATCACTTCCAACTTTTGTTATGAATTGTCCGCTTCTCCACAAAGGAATCATAGATCAAGTAGACAAATATAGGAGACATTGCTTTTGGAGGGGCAAATACTTGGAACTTAAAGTCTCCACCGCTTGCTACCTGGGAGTTAGTATGAAAGCCCAAGAATGAAGGTGGTTTGGGAGTGTTGAACCTGCACACTCAAAACATTGGCCTTTTACTAAAGATGGTGCATAAATTCCTAAATCATTGTGACCTTCCTTGGGTTCATCTAATTTGGGAATTCTAATATCCACATGGCCTCACCTCTGCAAGTCCTTCTCACTGCTCCTTTTGGCGGAGAGATTGCTAAAAGCTTCTGCCCAGTACAAGGAAAATGCAACATGTTTGATTGAGGATGGCAGTTCAGTTGCTTTCTGGAGTGATAGATGGGATGATATTACCAAAATGCAACTCTGGCCACATCTATTCTCCTTCTCCGAGAACCAACAGATCTCCTTACACGCTATTGGTTCCTTGACAGACATTTTAGAGCACTTCCCTCTACCTTTGTCAGAAGAGGCTTTTGATCAATATTAGCAACTGATGGAGCTACTATAGTATACCTATCTAAGACAGACATCAGATATCTAGCAATTTCCATCTAGGGCTATAAGTTTTTCAGGTTTCTCAAGCTTACAGAATCTCACTGGTCATCAGGATTTCATTCCAGCACTGGCATGGATCTGGAAAACTTGTTGTCAACTGAAAGACAATATTTTCTTCTGATTGCTTCTTCATAAAAGGCAGACAAAAGATCCATGCTCCAACGGAAAAACTTCTTCATTCCTGATTATGCTTGTGTTTTATGTGGCCTACAAGTTCTTGAAACTATGGAATCACCTTTTCCTACATTGCCCATTTGCCAAATGTTGTTGGACTTATTTATGTCCTACACGGGCTCCTACATTCCTGGGCATCCAACATGAGATCAACAACTTAAAAGCCCTTCTTGGTGTTCCATTCTCTCTGGAGATCATCATCCTAGCTTCTTGGGCTATATGGTTCACCAGGAATGACTCCATATTTTAAAGGCCTTCCCCCAAACCTATATTTTTGCGGGAGGATATTTAAAAAAGAGATGCACTGGATTACCTACAGAGCAGCTACTATGGAGGCTTTCAAGCATGGGTTGATGCATTCAAATAATTGACATGGCAGTTGTCATAGTTTTGTTGTACAGAACATTTTGTACCTATTTTTGTTTGAAAACCAATAAAAATACCCAACAGAGTCGTGCAGCTTCCCTTAAGAAAAATCCAATCCTCCTCGAACAAAAAAAAGGCAATCTAATCTATGAACCTGGACAATCTTTTAGTTTTCTTAGACAAGAAAATGGCAAAGCCTAATCTAGAAACCTGCGAATAATCCCTGCATGAGGAAGCCGCATCTACTCCACCTGTTAATTAGGTCGGGGAGTAATTATACCCCTTCTCTTCTCGGACAAACTAATGTACCCTTGTCAGCTCTGCACTGAACTCAATACGTCCAATAATAGGTGAGCCCCTCCTACCTACCTGACGAGGCGCCACTCACTTCACTTCACTTCCCCTATAAACTCCCCTCAGCATCCACCACGCTCTCACTCCATTCACCGCGCACAACCACCTCCCCGCTCTCTCCAGCCGAGCTGGCAAGAGAGCGAGCCCAAGGAGCTAGCTGAGCCCGCTTCGAGGCAAGAATTCAAAGCGGCATGCTGGGCTGCTTCTCCCGGCTCCGGCGGCCGTCCTCTGCCGCGCCAGGGGCGCCGGCGCCCGTGCAGCCGCCCGACGAGGCGTCCACGTCGGCCGCGTCGACCTCCACCCCGGCGACCTCCCCGCGCTCGTCCTCCTCCTCCGCCCGCTTCAAGAACGCGTGCCTCCGGGACGGCGGCAGGGGCGGGGACGCCGACGTCGCGAAGGAGTGCCCGCTGTCGTCCGCGCTCGCCGTGGACTCCGGGCTGTCGTCGGCCATCGCGTCGCGGCGGTTCTTCCTCGCCTCCCCGGGCCGGTCCAACTCCATCGTGGACTCGTCGGCGGCGCACGCGGCGGCCGTCCTGGGCGTGGGCGCGGCCGGGGTGGCGGTGCCGACCTACTCCCCGGACCCGCACGCCGACTTCCTGCGGTCCATGGAGGAGATGTCGGCGGCGCTGCGGCTGGACGCGCGGCGGCGCGGCGACAGGGCGCGCCTCCACGAGCTGCTGCTCTGCTACCTCGCTCTCAACGACAAGCGCGCGCACCGCTACATCGTCAGCGCCTTCACCGACCTCCTCCTCCGCCTCACCGCCACCGACGACCTCGACGCCGACGAGCAGCACGGCAGCATGTAGCAGCTGCGTCGACGTGCCTGCCTGCCTGCCTGCCTGCGGAGCTCAACACGTTCGTCCATTTCTCATATTTTTTTGGGGTGCAAGATGCTGGTGCTGTGTGCTCAGTTCCCAGCAGACAGGCCATGCATCTGATCTGACTGTAAAAAAAATTGTTCGTGTGCAATTTCGTGACAAAAGCCGCTTTGTACCTTTGTGTGGGCGTTGCTTTTGCTCTTTATGAAAGGCGTGAGCGTGCTAGCGAAGACGGGGAATATCTTAGCTTCTACAATTGCACCGCTTTGTTTCTTTGTGTAATTGCGTTTGTCTTTTCGGCCACCTCCCTGCTCTTTTCACTGTGTCCTTTATCTTTCTGTTGCGGCATCTGAAGGCTAGTTTAGCACTAAATAGAGTGCGCGCACAGGTCATGTCAGACAAGGTTATGCCGTGACCGTTTATACTCCCTCGGTCTCTAAATATAAGTCTTTTTAGAGATTTCAATAAGAGACTACATACGGAGCAACATAAGTGAATCTACACTCTAACATATATCTATATATATATCTGTATTTAATTTGCATTGATATCTTTAAGAAAAAACTTATATTTAGGAACGGAGGTAATATACTGTAGTAAATGTGAATACAGCTCTGTCGTTTTTTTACTCTTGGACCGAGTAATTTTGGGATCGCCATTTGCAATTGCGCCACGCACCTTGAGACGGGCGAGAGAGAGGGGCTCTTCGGATCCAGCAGCAGGACGCAATAATAAACAGACGCCGTGCAAAACCAACCGCTGCCGTACGCGCATAGCCTCACTCTGTCACTCACACGGGCAGCTCTGCCCTGCTCACACATGGCCGCTGTACTGAACTATTCCGCCGACGGATAGATCGTGGACGCGTGGTAAACCAGTAACCATCACGCACCAATCTTTTCCTCTTGTTCGAGAGGACCCGTCCGAAATTAAGAAGACTGAGATTTATCAATGACCGTCACTCTCTCCCCCGTGCCTTCCCGACGAACCTATCCAAAAAGAGCCGGCCGCAATGGCGAAAGGCAAAGCAACGAAGCCGGTGAGAGTGAGGGGCGACACTGACAGTGCAACCGCGAGCGGAGATCCGCGCAGATCATGGCCGCTTTGCCCATGAATCGGATCACATGCAGATGCAGGCAGGCAAAATATGTGTGCTCCGGCCGGGGCCTACGTGATTACCCTGCTGATGATGCGTAGCGTAACTAACCGGAAAGCAAAGCAAAGCAGGCGACCTCGACGCAGCAGCGGCATGTCATGGAAGACATGTTGCGATCCCTGCAGCAACAGATAGAGCAGAGCAGAGCACCCAGGAGGAGTGTGATAAAGATCCAAGTGCACCACCGGCCAGCGCTGCTGGTCTTGTGGTCTGATCATTTTGATCCTCCCGTCCTGGCCGGCAGCGACGCCGACCAAATCAGTAAATCACCTCCGATGGTCGACGGCCGGCCACGCGCGGGGCCGCGTGGTGGGGAGAGCGGCACACTGCACACACGACAGGCGGCAGAAGGGCTTCGCTGGCACCAGCACCAGGGACTGCCAAAAAGGCAGATTTGGTGCCTCTGGTGGAGGGTGCAGATGCAGTGGACTCCAAGAAATACTGTGTAAAAATGGATAGAGGTTATGCGCCGGTGACACTTTTCACACACACATTTTCTACTCTGGAACCACAAATAGGGCTGGGAATGGAACAACTGTGACAACAAGCATCCGCACTCCGAGAAGCGGAATTGGTGGTGATATTGCAAGGACTAGGGCATATACAGAGTGCAAAACAATCCATATCTATGACGAGTTATTCAGTGGCACAGAGTATTCATATGCCTCATTTCAGTTTACTTGGTGCATCCATTGGCCCTTAAATTAGAAGCACTAATTTAAAACATACGCTAACAAAAGAACCCCCCCTACCCAGCCGCGGCTAGGGTTCCTCTGCCTCCCGTCGGCGCCGGCGCCAGTCTACCTCATCTCTTGTGGCCTTAGGACCATGGAGGCGTGGTGGATCTTGGTCCGTGCCGGCATGAGGACTTCATTTTTTGGTGTTTTTAGCTTTCTTGGGTTTAACCCTACTTAGAGAGATGAGGCGGCGGCGGCTCTCAAGATGGAATAAGATTCTTCCCGTCTAGCCCCCGTCCTGGTGGTGCTTCTAGCGTCATCAGAGGGCGTGTGAAGTTTTAACTTCGGCGGATCTCGCAAGATTCGGTCAGCGTTTGTGTTCGGTGGATCCACGTGGATCCGGTCTTTGTTCGTGTGTGTTCGTGTGTCTACATCTTAGATCCTTGCGATCTAAAAATTTTAGCGGCGGTTGCTGTTCTGGTGCGCGGGTCGTATAGGACCTTAGCACGACGACTTTTTGACTATGTAATACAACAAGTTTTGCTCGGCTCCTGGGAGAGAGAGGCGATGACGGTGACGCGCCTTCGGCTCGCTTCAGTGCATGTAGTCGTTGCTAGGAGGTCTGCGGATCTGAATGTAATTTTTATTATTTTTTATATTCGTTGTATTATCATGATCGATGATGAATAGATTGAAAGTTTTCTAGCAAAGAAATAAATTTAATACTTACAGTATAAAAGTTCCAACTCAAAAGAATACACAAGTGAACTTCACTTTTTATCCTCCTAATTGTGCATTTGAGACACCAATTACCCCATTGAACAAATAAAAAGTCTCATGATTACACCTATTTAAGAAATTTACTTGTCTGTCAGTTGGGACACACATGTCAGGTTATCGTGACGTGTTGCTTGGTTTACCTACAGGCCCCTCGACTTCTCCAAGGTGCACAACTCCATAACTGATAACTGTATCCACTGTGTCGGCCTACCGCTCCGCCCCCATGAACGGGCACGCCAAGAACTCCGCCAACTTCGCGGATTGGCTGTTGGATTTGCAAGATTTCCTTGTACCCAAGGAAAAGAACCACTTCTCAAGAGGGTACATATATAGGGGCAGAATACAACTGCAGCCTAATCGCAGTGGAGGTCATGGTAGGGATCATGGTGCAGGTGTTGTTGACTGAGTCATCTGACCCCCCCCCCCTCCCCATGCGAGCCCTGCTCTAGTGCTTCCCCCCAACCTAATTTCGGAGGGGTATTTCT